>NC_044060.1:17914994-17919994 GCF_902167405.1 Gadus morhua | reverse complement strand
CAAATGTTATGACTGAGTGTCCCGGGCTGCAGCTGCCTGCGCGCCGCGGCGCGTCCTCTGACTGGGGCCATAACTGACGTGGGCTCCCTGGACGATCCGTCCTTGACGATGTTCTACCAGATACTGTTGTCGGGCCCTCAGATAGCCCCAGATAGCGAAAACGAGCAACACATGTGGGTTTTTGATTGTAGATATCTCGTTTTTTCCCCCTATCTTGCTTTCAGTGGGGGAGTGTGTGTGTGGGGCGGGGGGGGGTTGACTTGGATCTGACAGATAAAAGGACACGGAGAACTATGAGGAAGATACGGGACATGTCAGCTGTATCTGCGCCAGTAGGTCAAAGTATGCCTTGACTGGAGCCACGAGCAGGAGGCCATGTGAGGCCATTTGTTGAATGGCTGAACCGTTTCCCAGGGAACTGGAGAGAAAGGCAAAGCCTTTTGAGTTGTGGTTTCATGGCTAACTTTTTATTGGTATGTTTTTTAGAAAACAATATGACATGGCAAAAAAGAAAAGAAAAACATATGCCTATATTATTCTGGGAGGTTTTTATCAGTTAAGGGAGTTGACTAGTTATTTACGCTCACCACTAATGCCACATTGTGCATGGCAAAAAAGTGTGTGCTTGCGTGCGTGCATGAGTTTGTGATTACAAACTTGCATGCATGAGTCTGTGTGTGTGCGTGTGTGCTTGTGTATGCATGCATGCTTGCGTGAGTGTGTGTGTGTTTTGGTGAGTGTGTGTGGAGGAAGGTAAGGGGTGGGGTGAACTTGTAGAGGATTGCCCAGGGATGGACCTAGATGATTAAAAAGAAAGAACGATGAAGTGTGAAAACATCCCTCGAGTGAGTAGCGAGAGGAAATGTTAATGAGCCGAAGATATCAAGTGACACGCAGGCTTTAATGGACGTCGCAAAAATACAAATGAGGATTCATCCACCGTTCTGTGGGCCTCCACATGACAATTGCCAGCTAAGTACTCCCCCATCCCAACCCCTCCCCCCTCCCCCAATTGACCAGGTCTTTTACCACTTTCACACCCCTGCGGTTCCCTCTCTCTCTATCCCCTCTACGTGCCTTGGGCTCGTCCTCGCTGCCCTAGTGTCTCTCTCTCGCCCTTCTCGCTCTCTCTCTCTCTCTGTATTCAGGCCAGTCCAGGTGCAGCAGAAAGGAAGTTAGCACCTCCAACAGCACAGTGACACACTGTATTTACATGCAAACCAAGCAGGCTTAGTCAGGGGATGTGTGAACACAGGTGTGTGTCAGTGGGGCGTGATGGAGATTTTCAGCAGGAGTGACAACTCCCACCAACCAACACCCAACAACTTGTTGCGCTTTGTTTTGTCCTGTTTGAATTGCGGCATTGGAATAATTGCACGTTATTGCAAAAAAAAAAAAAAAAACACAAAACGGAATTGTACAAAAAACCAAGAAGCACCCAGCCCTAAGTTCTGTTGTAGTGTCGCTTCTATTCATTCGGTCCAACGGGCTTCAGATGTGAGCAGTCCAAAGGATTCAAAACATACCTTTGCGGGGAGGAAAAAAACCCCAGCGGCCTGTATTTAGTCGTGCTGAATTGGGCCCGGCTTGGAACTCTTTCATTTGTGTGAGTGTGTTTATGCGTGTGTGTGTGTAGGTTGAGAGGAAGCGGGCGGTGGCGTCTGAGGCCATGTGAAGCGGGGTTGCCCGAAGGCGCCACAGCTCACACAACTGCGTCTCTCGGCCGGTGCCAGCCTCGCTGTTTTATACGCGGCGAGTAAATGACACACAGCTGGCTGTGTGGAGACAGCCGGCGCTGGTGTCACTACACCCTCATCCCTCCCTTGCACCACTCGGTCTTCCCTCCCTTTATTTCGTTCCCTTCCTCCACCCCTCCCTCCCCTCCCTCCCTCCCCTCCCTCCCCTCCCTCCCCTCCCTCCCTTCCCTCCCTCCCCTCCCTCCCCTCCCTCCCCTCCCTCCCTTCCCTCCCACATCCCTCCCTCCCTCACGCCCTCCCTCGCCTAAGGGCCCAGACTTCGTGGAGCCATGGCTGCAAAAAAAAACCTCACTTCCTGAAGCTGGTCCTCACTTCCTGTCTCTTTGTGGAACTTCCTGCCCGGGCCCTATGATCAGGGCCGGTCAGAACTGCCCTTCTGGGAGGCACTTCCTGATGCGCCAACAGCTGGGGAGATAATCCTCCCGCACGGCCTTTGTCAGTCGTTTTTTTCCTCCATTTTTTATTATTCTTTCTTTGTGTCCCGAGTGTCTTCTTTTCCCTCTGTAGCTGTTTTTCCGTTTATTCTGCTGGGCTGCAGGGTTTATTTTGAAACGAAAGCAGGGCTAATCGTATCCCCCTGAGGTGGATCATCTTCTGAGAGCAGACCCGTGAAGGTATCACAGAAGAAGAAGAAGGAGAAGGAGAAGGAGAAGAGAGGGAGCAACGAGAGCAGCAGATATCCTCCTTTCTGCTGATGTGAGACAGAAGCGTGCAGCAGTGTATGTCCATGCGTCCCGGCAGCTGACCAGTCTCCCATCGCCTGAAAGGGCCAAGCTGTCCCATCCATTAGAGCCCATGTGAATTGAACCCAGCGCCTCACCCTCCCCTCTCTCTGGATGTGAGGGGAGGAATGTACGTGCGTCTGTGTGGGGGTGACGGCCCCGCTGGAAGCCAGCAGAGGCTGGCTCTGGTCGGTACGCCAAGCCCAACAGATGGCTCCTCCGCTGGGCCAGGCGGAGCGGAGCACAGACACCCATGCAAGGAGGAGGCCCGCCATGCGGCCTGAGCAAACACAGGCCCCAGAGAGAGAGATAGAGCGAGAGAGAGAGAGAGAGAGAGAGAGAGAGAGAGAGAGAGAGAGAGAGAGAGAGAGAGAGAGAGAGGGAGAGAGAGAGAGAGAGGGAGAGAGAGAGAGAGAGAGAGAGAGAGAGAGAGAGAGAGAGAGAGAGAGAGAGGCAGAGACAGAGACAGAGCGTGTATGTGTGTGGGTTAGGAGGCAGACAGACAAGGTGGTTTGTATGAGGAGAAAGTACCGTTTTAGTCAGGCGCCTCTGGGTCTGAGCTCTTCATGTATCCCGTTCTGTAACACATCACCAATCATCTCCTTACGTCGCTCTGCACTCTATCGCCCCCCCCCACCCTCCCCCTCCCCATGCCCACACCGCACCACCTCTCTGTTTATAACTCACACACACACTGTTGCACTCCTTCTCCCTCGGCAACACTGTTTGCTGTCGCTGCCCGCCTTACTAAAACACTCATCTTTCACAGACGCTTCTCTGTACCGCAGCGTTGTACTCCGTTTTCCCCCGGGGCTGCCACACCACTGTACTTCTAATCACTGGCAGCATATGCTCACCTTATGCTCCTGCCCCCCCCCCCCTCCCATGAGCCACCTGGGCCCTTGGTGACAGCATGGGTCGGGGCAGGACTGGGGAGGTCAGAGGCCAGGCGGGCGGGGGAGGGGGGGGGGGGGGGTTAGTCTGCAGGCGTTGCCGGTCAGCCTGGTCCATGGTGGTACCAATCGGCGAGGGTCTCCATTGAACCCGGGAGACCCCGCTCACCACATGGCCGGTCCTTCTGGCCTGGTCTGGAGGGGGGGGGGGGGGGGGGGGGGGGAACCTCTGCACTGCACTGGGATGCCACGGGCAAATGGGCCCAGCGTGGGGGTCCTGGGTTTGCAGGGCAGTTCTCCCCTCTGCAACGTTTGAAGTTTTCCAGGGAGGACCGACCTGACAGGGGCAATAAATAGCTGCACTGGATAACAAGTGTTGTCTCACCTGAACACTCAATCACTCAATCTTGGTCAAATAACCCCAAGGGTGTCCATTGAGCCGGACTAGCCCTTTAATCCCTATATGGTCCTCAGTTAACATGGCAGATAGCATCAAGGCACCTAGAATCTAAACTATGTGTACTGAGCCCCATCTGAAGGACAGGCCAGTGAGAGAGAGACAGAGAGAGGGAGAGAGAGAAGCAGAGGGAGGGAGAGAGAGAGAGAGAGAGAGAGAGAGAGAGAGAGAGAGAGAGAGAGAGAGAGAGAGAGAGAGAGAGAGGGAGAGAGAGAGGGCGAGAGAGAAGTAGAGGGAGGGAGAGAGAGAGAGATATGGAGAGAGAGAGAGAGAGAGAGAGAGAGAGAGAAAGACAGAGATGTTTTGATGAAAGCAGCAGTCTTTGGACAGAACCTGTGGCTGTCTCACTTTTCCTACACAACAAAAGCACGGCGAGCGACGATACAATCTCGCTCTCTATCCATCATAATTAGAGGCCTATGTGGTTTGGGGATCCATCTCATCCCTAAGCATGAAACAATACGAGGGAGGGAATCGTTGAGTCAAACGCTGGCGCGACGCCTGGTCTTTCAGAACATGTTTGGTAAGAAGCCCCCCGCCCCCAAAAACCTCAACCCTCTCCCAGCACCCCCCCCCCCCCCCCCACCTCAGCCCTACTCCACCCCGTCCATGTCCACACTCTGACCCCATGCATGCCACTGGTTTCTGGGCCTGGCACTGCTTTGACTCGCTGCTGGCTGATCCCCAGAGAGCTGAGTGACAGGAGAACACAGAACCCCCCCCCCACCCCCACCCCACCGCCGACCCCAGCCCCTATCACCCCTGCAGGTCCTACACTTCCTTAGCCACCGCTGGGCTCCTCCACTGGGCTCCTCCACTGGGCTCCTCCACTGGGCTCCTCCACCGGGCTCCTCCACTGGGCTCCTCCACTGGGCTCCTCCACTGGGCTTCTCCACTGGGCTCCTCCACTGGGCTCCTCCACCGGGCTGCTCCGCTGGGCTCCTCCACTGGGCTCCTCCACTGGGCTCCTCTGGGTCCGGGAGCTGTTCAAGGCAACAGGCTAAGTACACAGACAGGAAGAGGTGACATCTGAAACAGCAAAAGGCCCGAGACAGTTTGTTTACAGCCCCCCCGGCTCTGCTGGGAAACGACTGGGATACGCACACACGTCCTCCCCAGTGTCACCGTCGCCCCCCAGCACCCCATCTGTGGTCAAACTCCCCAGTAGAAC
>NC_044060.1:17869994-17899994 GCF_902167405.1 Gadus morhua | reverse complement strand
CTGCTTGGAAAATGTAATACTTTTTCTGAGAAATACTTTGAAGGTTTGGCCACTTACAACCCCAAGCTATTTGGCCAGTTGGAGTATGGGTATGCTAGTAGGACAAGCCAAGCATTGCATTAATATAAAATGGCTCTCTCCCTGTCTCTCCAGGTCAGTGTGACTAGTTGTTATGTTGTACATTTGGGTCAAATGTGTCATCTTCTCTATTCTTTATAGGACTCATCTGATGAAGTACAACCTTTCTTTGGATGTCTTCCGATAAAGGTTAGGTTTTTTTGTGTTATAAAATCACAGTATGCACACAAATATGTTGCTGAATATGAATGACATATTACCAATTTGGTCACAATTAACATATGTCGACATTATTTAACCATAAATTGCCCTTAAGTAATACAGTAATAAGCGTAAACTACAATTAACCACTGTTACTTAACAGTGAACTAATGGTCTTGTAACCATTTACTTATGGTGCTCATGTTATCTAATGGTGTTCATGTTATCTTCGGTATTATTTTATACAATATTTGATAGGGCTACGGTAAACACACTTTCCTTATTCCTAACTCAAACCCCTATGCTAATGCTGTATGTGTGCGGCTAGATATGTAAATATGTATTACTGCATTTATTAATATTAATGAAAGGTTAATAGGTGACCCTTATTGTGAAATGTGTTACATTGTATTAAAAACTAATTGCTATGAAATGCTACATAAATGGTTCTTTATAGTAGCCCTGGCGATCCCAAATAAACCTCTATCAGGTGCACACTTCAAAGTCAGTCCAATATATGTATCCTGGAGTGATGCATTTATAAATTATAGAGGAATGGTGATGCAGTTGATGTATTCATAATTATATCAGCCATAAAATATAAAGTCCATGGATGAACCCTTGAGCTGCCCGAGAGAAAGACAAATGAATTTGTTCATTACAAGAATATGAAACTAGTTTTTTCTCATTAAGATGCTATCTTATTTACCCCTCCGTAAACTACTCCCTTGGCTTCAGCTAATACAAGGATCAATTCAAGAGGATATTTCCTCAGGCAATGTTGGAAAACTAACACACATTGATGACGTCATTTAGTTATATTGTAGGCCTGATGGTTCTCTTGCTCCTGCAGCTAATGGCTACTAAACTAATTGAGCTAAAAAAAACAGTGGGAGAGAATGCCGTTTAATTCACCAATTAATTCCTGCTTCAAGTGTAGCTCATCACTTTTCCATTTTAAACAGAATAAACTTCCTGGATATAAACTCTGCTTGATGGTGAACCTAACCTTTGCCATAACCTTTACAATAACCACAGGTAGTCGCTATTTTTAGGTATGGTCCATCTGTCATGCAGACATGTATCACTCACTTACCAGAGCCAACGCTCATCTCAACACCAGATGTCTCCTGTGCTTCATGTACAATATGTGCTTTCCTCATCTCTTCGCTCCTATAATTGTTTCTTGTCTCCTCACTCTTTCCTCTCATTTCCTCCATTCCGCTCTTTCCTCTAGCTCTCCTTTCATTTCCTCTCTTCTGCTCGCCCTCTTGTCCTCTCATTTTTTTTTCCACCTCCCTATGACTTTCTCCTCTCCTCCCCTCCCCTCCTCTGTTTTCCTCTTGTCTCCTCTCTCCTCTCCTCTTGCCTCCTCTCCTCTTCGCTCCTCTCATCTCATCTTGTCTCCTCTCTGTTCTCCTCCCCTGCTCCTCTCATCTCCTCTCCTTACCTCCCCACCTCTCCTCTCTTCCCCTGTTCCTCTCCTCTCCTTCCTCTCCATATTTCCTCTCCTCTGTCCCCCCTGTTCTTCTCCTCTTCTAACTTCCCAGCATCCCTTTTCTGCCGCTCTTGTCCTCATCTATTCTCTAACTGCCTTCTAATTTCATTTTGCTGGAAAACGATTTTCCTTTCTAATGAGCCTATTGTATTAATGCATCCCCCCCCTCCTCTGCCCCCCTCCTCTGCCCCCCCGCCTCATATACTGAGTCACGTCACCCTCCACCCTCCTCCCTCCTCCCGCCTTGTCCCCCGGGCAGAGGCTTCTGAAACTAACAACATTCTGCTCAGAACCATTTAAAGACATACCCACTTTGCCTCTGAGGGGGACCAGGCCATCAGAACAGCAACTGACTCGCAGCCTGATGAAAAATGAAAAAATGTGTTAATGACGGCCATGCCTGCTGAAATGGCAGCACATTTTTCTCCTGTCAATTAGACCTTGGTTAGTCCGAGGCATTTCGCAACTCCCCGCTGAGCACAATGTGTGCCATCTCCAGGGCAATACTGCGACCGTGTGAGTGACTCATTCAAATTTAGCACCCATTGTGCGTCCTCGCTTTTTGGGTTATTTCTGAGAAAACATAATTGAGGCGGTGTGTGTATGTTTGTGTGTCTGTTGTGTGTGTTACACGGGTGGGTGGATGACGTATGTAAACAATGCGCCTGGCTGTGTGTACCTGTATTTGCATGAGTGTTGTTGATGTTTCAATGACATACACTAAGACAGTTCATGTTTGTGTGTGTGTGTGTGTGTGTGTGTGTGTGTGTGTGTGTGTGTGTGTGTGTGTGTGTGTGTGTGTGTGTGTGTGTGTGTGTGTGTGTGTGTGTGTGCTGTCTAATCTCTGTGTGTCTCAATGTCTGTGCACGACCATGTATGTCAGTCTTAATGGGTATATGGGTGACATACATTGTCTGTACGACCCCTAACGAGCATGTGTGCGTCTAGAATATGTATGCACTATGCATCTGCATCTGGGTCTTAATGAGCACGCGTGTGTGTATGTGTGCATGTATCCACATATCCGCCTGCATGTCCACTTCGGCCCTCCTGTACCAGTTCTATCGATAGGACCCGCAGCAGTGTGGCCCCTGATTAATGGACATGGCATTTGGCTGCGCTGGGTAAATGCCATCGCCCATGCTGAGTGCTTAGTTAATGGATGCCTGCCCGTGGACACCCCAGCACCCGTTTATACCTTTTATTAGTTGTACTGTTTCCCTATCTCCAGCCCTCCACTCTCTCCTTTCTTCCCCTCCTTCTTAAGTCCTTCATCGCCCCCGGTGCTCTGCGCTACTCCACGGCCCTCACTGTGTCTCTCTCATGGTACGAGGTGAGTGGAAAATAACAAGGAGGCTTTGCATGCAGACTCTCCGCTGCTCTCAGTGAACTGGCTAGCCATCCACGCGGCCCATTGATCCTATTCTCACCGCGGCGGTTCACAGGGGCCCGCGGGTGGAGTCCCTCCGCTTCCCTCCTATATAATATCAGTTCAATTAGGTGCGACGCCATAGGCGGCAAGAAAATATCCCCACCTCCCGAGCGCCAAGGTCCCTCAAGACACGCACTCGAGAAAGGGGAAGGGGGGGGGGGGGGTATGCAGTATTAGCTTCCTTCTCTCAAGTGAATGACTTTACTCTGTCTTAATGAGCTCTGGTCAGGTTGCGGGTGGCTGGGTGGGTGGGTTGTCGGGGGGGGGGGGGGGGGGGGGGCAGTGTTTAACTGTTTGGCGCATTCTGGAAAGACAGACCCAAATTGGGACGTAGCACCGAGGAGAGCTCCTTAACTGCAAAATTACCTTCTTTCTTGAGCTCCGACGCCAATGCCGACACACAATTACTCTCACACAATTTCATCTTGTCACCGCCAAATGAGAACAGAGGAGCGAGGGAGAGATGGAAAATCATCCTTTTTTCTGTGTTGGGGCGGGGGGAGGACTAATTCAGAAATCAAATTAACGGCTGTGTGATGTTGTCAGTGGTGCCTTGGAACACCTAACACAGTTATGCAAATGGTGCTCCATCCGGATATGGTAGGACGTGATGTGACAGGATCTCGTTTCTGGATGCTACAATGGCCAGAGAATACCACTGGTGCGTATCGGAGTTGTGGCGAGCGGTGTGTGTGTGTGTGTGTGTGTGCGTGTGTTGGGGTGGGGGGGGGGGGGGGGGGGGGGGGGGGGGATATTCATTCAGTGTGATTCCAAGACAGCTCATTAAGGGAGAGGCAGGGTGTCGCCCGAGTGCCAGCCTGGCCTTGCCCCCTCGGACAAACAGCTGCATCATTTGTCTCCCTGCGTGGGCCCCATCTCGCCTGACATCCCTCCCAGCCCCCCAACACCAGTCCACAAACACCCCCGCCCCACCCACTCCACATCAGCTCTTTTCGTGCTCCCAGCGAGGTCAGCGGCATCGCCTGACTTTTTGTTTTAATATAACATGTCAAAGATGATTTCGCACAATTCATCATTTCCCCCCCCCCCCCACACACACACCTCTCGCGGGTTTGTGTGTGTGTTTGGAACGGAGTGCGTTGCACACAATTTAATCCTCCCACTTCTTATCCCCTGCTTACAGCGCTGTTTTGTAAGTGTGTGGGTCTGAGAGTGTATGTGCGTGTGGTAGTCCTCTGAGGGGATTGCGTATAGAGAAGGCTGATGTAAGGGGTAAAAGGCTGCGGTCCAGAGTCCTCGGGATGATACGGCCTCGGCTACTTATATTGCCATTCACTACCTGTCTCGCGTGCCCCGCATTGTGTGGTAAATGAGAGACTTTACCCTTGAATCTTCTGACTTGGACCAGTCAGAACATGCTGTCCACTGTTGATACTTTGTTCAATGCAGGCTCTTTTTGGTCCTGTCTCAGATTCCCACAAAGTACTGAAATATCGAAAGGTTGAAACGGAGTTCTGAGAAAGTGTACAAATGGATCTCTAGGTCACACCAGTACATGAGCTGTACCAGCATGACGATGGTGTACGCAGTAGCACTGGTGCATGTATGACAAGCTATTTTAATTAGACCGCTAGCCTTTTGTATGAGCAAGCACGCCTCTCATTATTTCAGTGAATCCCTCTTGGTCAGCCTTAGTGTAGACTGTGCTGGAGCCTGTTACAGCTTGTCTTCCCAACCAAACTAAAGTACACCCTGGCCCAACGTTGGATGAACTAATGGGGATGTATTTACATGTTGGATAATCTTGGATTCAGCAGTCCTACTACTAACTGCAAGGGGAGGAGTTACGCCCTCTTTCCTTTTCTGTTACGGTGGTACTCTACAGAAGGAAACCTATTAGAGCGAGTGGATGAAGCTTTCAGAGGGCGATTTTGATGCTAGTATTTATTATATTCCTTTGAAACCTTTAAAGACACTTTTTCTGTGTTTCTAAACAAAAATGGAACGAAAAGCAAAACGCCCAGTTCACACAGATTTGAGCTCTTCAGTCATCAGATTTAAAGTATTAATCTGAGGTCTGAGTTGTGAGACTAGGTTTTGGAGGATCGTGTAGCGTCCACACTCTGCCGAGATGCAATCACAATCACCTCCTGAGGTAGCCTGGCGAATCAGATCACAGATTGCAGTAACACCTGGCAGGTATACTTGTGATTTCTCTCGGTTTCCCAACTTAGTATGCAAATAACTGCCCGCATGATTTCTTGGAAGGCATACCAACAATCTGAGAACGCAGCAGGTGTCCATTCTGGCCTCTAGAACAAGGCAGGCTGGCTCCCCTCAAGATGATGGACAGTTCCTCAGTTGCGCGGTGCTGCATTGCGCCAAATACAACCCATGCAGCCAGCGAAGAGGAGAACACTAAGAAGAAAATCCATTGCATTCATTGCAAATTCATGAATCCTGATGCTTGTAACAGGTCCTGACGCCACTGTCAATGATGCAAGAATTTCCTTTTAAAACAAAGCCTCAACATATTGTATCCCTATGGATATCCGCAGGCTTATGTTTTTCAGGCAGTTCATAGTCAATTTTAAGAAAACAGTTCACACACGCACACGCATACGCACACGCACACGCATACGCACACGCAGACTCCCTGACTCACACACTCACGCACATAATTCATAGACAAACAACGTCCACGGCTATCCTTCACTGGGCTTGTTTGCTCCGTGCTGCAGCAGACCTTACCGGACCTCTCCTGCACACGTCTGGACTTGTGTGCAAGGGAGTGTGAGTGTTTGTTTGCAGACACAGGAAGCTCTATTAAGGGACGACTAAGGTGCTCGACCCCTACAACAAACAACTCATTAATTATTGAGGAAGCCAAGCAGTGCTTCCTGCTAATCTACATTTTGCTTCCCGCAATTTATAATTCAGACCCCCGCCCTCTCGTACTGGTAAGCGAGTGTAAGTGAGTGTGTGTGAGTGTGGATGTTGAAGTGGAGGAGGAGGGGATGGGGATGTGTACCATTACTGTCAACACCAGAGTGTACTGTGTTGACTTGAGCGTACCTGTGGATGGGAGGGAGCTGTAAGTGCAGACAGCCCAGCAGGGAAGCCAAGGCTTAGTCTATCATCAGCGCTGGATGCGGTTTAAGTTTCTAAACACAAAACTGCAGGTTAATGGACACTTGTGGATGGATTAGTTGCCGTTTAGTTGTTATTACTATATTTGGGATAGTGTTGCAAGCAGGCAGACTTCGCCCTGTTTCTATGGAAATGATTATGGGGTTATGGTCGTACTGTGTAACAAGAGCTTTGTTTGTTTTTTCCTCAGTGAAATCCTGATCTGTTAATGACTGGGTATGGGAACACTGTAGCACACATCAGGTAGTATCACTGTCATCACAGTTGGTAGATGTGTGTTAATCCAGCAGCCAAGCAGGAGAGTACTATGTTATAGCAGAAGTTCGAGGGGGAGACGGCACAGTTACACGTTGTTTAATTTTTTTCCTGAGATATTCTACTGAAGAGAAATGATATAAAGAGTAGATGAAGCTTATAGAGAGGATTTTAGTATGTGTATTTCTACAGTGGCCAGCCTACACAGGGTTGATTTGAATGGAAGTGCTGGCCAAGTTTGTGTTATACCCCCGGGCCCCTGCCTCCAGAAACAAAATTGGTCAAAGCAAATCTGAAACGAAAGAAACTGCCACGCCAACGTTCACAGAGATTTGAGCATGTCTGCTGTTAGAACTCTGATTTGACATGATGTAGAAATCCAGGTCACGTTTACTCATCTATCCCAATCACCAATGCTAGCAATCTTTCCTGTTCCTTACAAGTCGAATAACTCTAGGTTTCTGGTCGCCTAGGGTAAATCAGTTACCATGAACAGCAGAGCAGCGGTAGTACACTGCAGAGGAGAATGTGGTGCTGGCGTGCGGTCGCAGTGGCACAGTCAGATCGCTGCGGGCACAAAGGAGTGCCTGAGGTGAGCTTTGGTGCACGGCGGGTGGGAGGAGCCTGAGGCCTGGGCTCCTCCTGGAGGGGGGGAGAAGGGTTCGCATCGCCTCAGCAATCATTTCGGTGTAATTTGTTAGAAAGGCCAAAGCCATCCGTCAGATATTAATGAGTGAAATGCTCTGTGAGAACGTCTGTTCTGGTTGACTGCACGCCTGCCTCTGTATGAGCGAAATTCCAAAGTTACGACTGCCCCCGCCTCATATCCGGCCAATCAGGGCCTCTCTTCCCTGAGTGCTTCATGGAATACATATTTTCTGTCAATCATGAGTGCGTAAATTAAACACTTTTCAATGGTGGTGAAATGCAATTTCAAGATTAGTCGATACAATTACATGAGACGATTCGACGGACACACAATCATGAAGTGTGAACAGTAACGTATAACAACATACAAAGCCATCCAATCATATAACACATCAAAGATATCAAAGGCAAAAATAGATTTCCCCCCCCCCGGACCGGGATCAAACAACAGCTAGAAACATAAACTACTTCAGCCTTTCATGAATGAATATTACGCTCAGTCTACGGGATAGAGGACGGCTTGTACCTTTCCATCCTGTGTTGTGGGTCTTGGTACTTCCTGCCCGAGGGGAAGAGCTGGTACTCTGTGTTCAAGACAGGGGAGTGGCCTCCACAATGCTGTCAGCCAGCCTCAAGACTCTCTGCCGGGACTCACTGTGGACCATCTGTGCCACAGGAGCACCAACAATGTAACCCATTTAGAAGGGGAGCGATCACAGTCGCTTTTCTTTGGTTGATTCAAAATGTCTTGCTCTCTTCTGCTCTCTCTCTCTCTGTACAACTCTCAAATCTTACCCACAGCCCCTTTAAACCTCCCAGTGCTCATATAGGTCTCTGATATTCAACTTAATCAAAATCTGAGCGCAAATCTAAAGTTAAAAGTAGATGATTCAACCTCAATCGCTTTGCTGGCTCACTCATCTTCATGTCTGTCTTCCCTTTTAGCCTTGATTTACTCCTCCTTGGGTTCCACAGTGTGACACCTAGCCCCTACCCAAAGCTTAATTACCTGTACTTTGTTCACTGTAAGTCGCTGGTTAAAAGCATCTGTTCAATGAATGAACAGTAAGTGGTAGCACACTGACAGCCCACAGGTGTGAACAGGTGTTGTCTGGATGTCCTCTAAAGCTCCTGAAACTGCCAGTCCACCAGGTGGCACTAAGGGGCTGGCACACTTGTAACACTGAAGACCGTTGGTTTCAATTAGCAGCATTTCCTAATTATAGATCCTTGCATTCGTCATGAGGTTGAAGGTCAGTTGTCTGTCCCCGTGCTGGTAGCCCAATTATCATTCTTTTTGTCCTTCATTTGTGGAACTACATTAAACTAATTATCCTTCAACAGACGAAATTATATAGATTATAAGTGGGTTCAGAATGTGTCACGGTAGCACAAAAGAGGATGAACCGTGACAATCATCTGCGTTCGCTATTCTCGGACTCCTCCCACTCACACATTCACGACCAGACAATGTTTTAAAAGTCATTACAAATTTGTGTTGGTGCAAAACAAATAACCGCAGGGTGCCTTGTTAGACAAACCTACAAGCGCTTCCTGCCTAATCAGTGTGGAAGATAGCGCCGCACACACGCTGTACATTATGAATGCTAATTACCAACCGTCAAAAGGGCTTTGGCTAATTAGCCAGGGACCTGACGTTTATTCTGCCCCCACTGAGGCTTCTGATCTCTGGGAGCGCAGAGCTCAATGGATGGGGGTGCTGGGTGGCTCTTTGATCTCCATGAATCCCACGGTCCTTCCATAGAGGCTTACCCATAACTACGCACCCTTGGACCAGTCACATTGAAGGAATAAGTATGTGTTTGTGTGTGTGGAGTGTGTGGTGTGTGTGCGTGTGTGTGTGTGTTGGTGTGTTTTTGATGCATGAATGGGTTGGAGCGATTGCGTATTTGTCTGTGTTTATGTCTGCCTGTTTTTGTGTGAGAGAGAGAGTGTTTGACTGTGTGTGTGTGTGTGTGTGTGTGTGTGTGTGTGTGTGTGTGTGTTTGTATTGTATGGGTGGGATTCACTGACTAAGTTTGTGGTTTGTGTGTGTGTGTGTGTGTCCTCTTGGAATGCCTGCGTGCATGGGTGAGAATGTTTTTTGTTGGGGTGCATGCACTGATTTGTGTCCCCTGCGTGGGTTCATGCATGCGTGGTTGCAAGTAAGTGACAATTTCTTTCTCTGTGTCTGTCTATGTGTGTGTTTGTTACCTTGTGTGCACATGCATTTGTGCTTCCTGTATCTGATCCGATCCGATCTGTTGCTGTGATGTGGTGGATAGAGGGGAAGTCCTTGTAGTGCATAACGGTGTTCATATGCATGTGTTTACATGCACGTGTTTGTTGGTTTACTTGCACAGGGTCCTGGAAGCTGTGGGAGGGCTCTGGTCCTTCAGTGAGGAGCCGCTCCATTAGCTTCGGATGCAGGCGAGTGGAGCATCATCTGCCTGGCATACTGTTTGTCTGTCTGTCAGTCAGCCTGCCAGTCAGCCATTGTGATTGTTTGTCTGTCCGTCTGTTTGCCCGCCCCTGTCAATGCCTTTCAGAGATTCCGGTCTGTGTAAAGTTGATTTTTCTTCCAGTCCATAACTTTTCATATCTCATTATCTCTCTTTGTGTATCTCTCTCTGTATCTCTCTCCCCCTCTCTTTATCGCTCTCTCACTCTCTATCTATCTATCTATCTATCTATCTATCTATCTATCTATCTATCTATCTATCTATCTATCTATCTCTCTCTCTCTCTCTCTCTCTCTCTCTCTCTCTCTCTCTCTCTCTCTCTCTCTCTCTCTCTCTCTCTCTCTCTCTCTCTCTCTCTCTCTCTCTCTCTCTCTCTCTCTCTCTCTCTCTCTACATCTATCTATCTATCTATCTATCTATCTATCTATCTATCTATCTATCTATCTATCTATCTATCTATCTATCTATCTATCTATCTATCTATCTATCTATCTATCTATCTATCTCTACCTTCTCTCTCCCATTCTGTCTCCTACCCCTGATGCTCATGAATAAATCATTGCACCATCTTGATGGAAAATAAGTTGCTGGAAGAAAAAAAAAGACTAGATGTTTTATACTTGGCTAATTAGATAGATTCATATTCATAATGAGCACTCCTGAAATGCAGGTGACAGAAGGAGCCGAAGAATAATCAAGCTGTGTGTGTGTGTGTCTGTCTGCGTGTGTGTGTGTCTCTGTGTGTGTGTGTGCGCGCATGTGGTCACTAGTGTGTAGAGCTGAGGTATATGTTTACATTTCTTCATGGCTTCCTGGTCACCCAAGGCACTTCAATGTAATGGAATTACGGGTATAGAAATGTGACTGAATCAACCATTTCCATTGTTCTATTGTAATGGGCAAAGAGAGAACAACAGCATTCCTTAGCCATATGTTTAATCATCTCCATAACCTTTCTTTGTGTGTGCCAGTACATTGAAGAGCCCAAACACACAAAAGTGTGTGTTGTGTGTGTATGTGGGTGTGAGTGCCGTGAATTTCCCTGAATTTATGAGAATACTAAAATAAAAAATACTTGTGAGCTAGAGGTTAGGGAGTCCATTCTAGCCGGCTTCACCCACGCTACTGTTTCTCTCTCTCTCTCTCTCTCTCTCTCTCTCTCTCTCTCTCTCTCTCTCTCTCTCTCTCTCTCTCTCTCTCTCTCTCTCTCTCTCTCTCTCTCTCTCTCTCTCTCTCCATCTCCATCGAGCCTCCAGCCATCGCTCTCTCTCTTTGACACAACTCTCCCACCCCTCTGTCAATGTCTCTTTATACCTATCTCTATTTTACTTCTCTGTATTCTTTCTCACTCCTCTCTCTCTTTCTCTCTTTCTCTCTCTCTCTCTCTCTCTCTCAACCTCTCTCTTGCGTGGACTGTTCCTCAACATAAGGTCGCCATGGTGATGGATGGCTGTCCCGGAGCTCCAAACGGCCTGAGTGATGGATCTGTTAGCCACACAAGCGGACACTGGACCGAAGACCCGCCCCCTCCGCACCACCTTCCAAACAGAGGTGAAAGGTGAGGCGGGACCTAGGGGATGCTGGGTGGGGGAATTTGGGGGCGGTGGTGCATGTTGTTTGTTTGCTGGTGGTGGATGATGATGTCAGTGGACCGTGCTTGAGGGATGGGGAGGATTCTTAATGGATTTGCACCATGGGCTTCTCGCCTCTCCTTCATTCACACACCCAGCTCTGGAGGGGTGGGGGGGAGGGGGTACGGGGGACAGGGGACATGGTTGAATGTTTTTATTCTTTATTGCCAGCCTGTTCAGGGAGCTGCTACCGAAAAAAAGCAAATGTAATTCATTTGCAGCACTAGAATCACAGGCACAAGGACAAGGTCTCTGGACGCAGCACAGCTGTGGTTCCCGCTTTGTGGTTTTATGTTTTCATCTCTCAGGAGAGACCTGCCGCTTACCCCCTCTGTACTCACTCAATATGTGTGTATCTCTGTGTGGTTTTGTTTGTTCTTGTGTGTGTGGGTGTTTGTGTGTGTTTGTGCGTGTGAGTGGGTGTGTATGGGTATTCATGTGTGGGTTGTTGGTATTTGTGTGTGTGTGTGTGTGTGTGTGTGTGTGTGTGTGTGTGTGTGTGTGTGTGTGTGTGTGTGTGTGTGTGTGTGTGTGTGTGTGTGTGTGTGTGTGTGTTAGTGTGTGTGTGCGTGTGTGGGATTGGGGTATTCATGTATGGTGATTTGTGTGTTTCTGTTTGCATGTGTATTTGTGTGTGTGTGTGCAATTGCAAATTCCTCCCTACTTGAACACAACATTTGTGTTCACCAATGTTTTGTCCAAGGTCAGAGGCACCCTCTCTTATTCCCAAACGGTCCCCCACCCCCTACTACGGTACGCTTACACCTTTTACTCCCTCTCTCTCCTTCTTTATCCAAACTCTAAGCTTCCCCCCTCCCCGTCTCTGTTGGATTCCTTAAAGGTAGCTAACTGGCTGTAGGTGATGGCTCTGTGCAGTATTATAGTCCTGTGTCCGTGACATCCCACTGACACTGAGAGGGAGAGAGAGTGAATGGCATTGTTAATAAACCATGTGTCCTCGTGCAGTTTTACTGGGCTGCGGCGTTCCTGTGTCCCCATTAATCAGGAAAACCTCGGCTGACATCTCTGAGCTTCTTTCCTGTGATCGGTAATGCTCAAGAGGGAGGAAGAGAGAGAGAGAGAGAGAGAGAGAGAGAGAGAGAGAGAGAGAGAGAGAGAGAGAGAGAGAGAGAGAGAGAGAGAGAGAGAGAGAGAGAGAGAGAGAGAGAGAGAGAGAGAGAGAGAGAGAGAGAGAGAGATTGACTGAGAGCGAGCGAGAGATTTATGTAAAGCACTCTCTGGTAATTCTAGCCTTCATCCGATATGCATAAGGGATGGGGCCACCATTTCTAGCGGTGTGTTTTTGTCATAAGGTGATTAGGAACGGAATTAGTCTTGGATAATCCCGCCACACAAAGCGCTGCCAGGTCCCACCGGGACGGGAGACAATGATGCCTGACAGGGATTAGGGCGCACGGTACCTGAGCGGAAGAGGAAGGGCTACAGCTCCTATTTTTGGCCACATCCGAAGGGGTCAAGGAGAATTCTGTTTTGACAAACATTGGTAGCCATGGCCAAAGAAATAACAATTTATTCTCGGAAGACCTGCGCGTGATTTAAACGTAATAGGCCACAGAAAAATAAGATTGGCTGTCAAGAGGACGCACCACACTCTCTCTGTCTCACACACACACATAGAAACACACACACACTCACAGACATATGATCCATCGCTGGCATTGTAATTGAAAACACAGAGTGCACGCTGGCAATTAATCTTCCCCCCAGATCTGTCCCTGTCCTCTGATTTCCCATGGAGAAATCCCTCCACATGCAGATGGCAGATAGGAGGGTTATTGATTGGCTGGCCTTGGAGGAAGCGGAGGACGAGGCGGATGAGGAGGGGGAGACGTGGAGGGGCACGGAGATTCACCATCCAGTAATCTTCCCCGTGATGCGGCTGCGTCCAAATAACCTGCTGGGGCTGGAGGAGGGCGGCGGGGGAAAGGGGGGGCGGGGGGCAGGTTGGGGATAAACAGGGGCATCCATCACGGGACGACCCGTTGCCGACGGTGATGGATGTCTCCTCCCGCCTCCTACGGTCCTCCCAGGGTCCACCTCTCAATTCTGGGCTAGTATGGGGAGTGACACCCCGTACCCGGGAGGAATACCTGGCTGCACACAGCAGCACAATGTCCACTCCTGGCCACATTGAGACGGAGCGATTCAGGGCACCGTGTGTGTGTGAGTGTGTGTGTGTGTGTGTGTGTGTGTGTGTGTGTGTGTGTGTGTGTGTGTGTGTGTGTGTGTGTGTGCACTTGTGTGTGTGTGTGTGTGTGTGTGTTCATGGGTGTTTGTGAGTGCGTGTGTGTGTCTATGTGTTTGCGTGTGTATGCATGAGTGCGTGCGTGCATGTGTGTGTGTGTGTGTGTCTGCCGCATGGGTGCGGGCGTGTGTGTGTGTGTAAAGGATTGTCCTCTGTTCTCTGTCCCGGTGTCGCTTTGAGTTTTCAGGATTATCCTTCTTGACGGAGCCTGTTTGATTTGTCATGGAGGAAATTGGTTTGTGTGTGTGTGTGCTGTACATACATGTGTGCATGTGGATTGTGTGTGTGTGGATAACGACATGTGGAGTGTGTGTGCCTCACTATATGTGTGTTTGTGTGTGTGTGTGTGTGTGTGTGTGTGTGTGTGTGTGTGTGTGTGTGTGTGTGTGTTTGTGTGTGTGTGTGTGTGTGTGTGTGTGTGTGTGTGTGTGTGTGTGTGTGTGTGTGTGTGTGTGTGTTTGTGTGTACAGGAGTCCGGCCACATGTGCAGCAGTGCCATTGCTCCATACCACATGTGTGGCTTCTCAGTGCATTAGCCCACAAATCTATTTGTGTTCAGAGGTGTGCATTGCGATTTAATGTGCACATGCATTTTCAATTGTCATGCCACAGGCCTTATGAGCCAAAGCCCCCTGCAACTCCTCCACCTCCTCCACCTCCTCCACCTCCTCCAGCCCCACCACCCTCCAGGGACACATTGCCAGTTTGCATGCAGGCTGATGCCAGTGCTTTCCGGGGGTGCCAGCCTGATAGATGGGGTGGACATGCCAGGCTCTGCCTCCTCTCTTTCCCCGCTAGCATTAGCGCTGATCCACGTCTCCCTCCCTTTCTCTTCCCTCTCTGCCCCCTTCCTCTCTTTTGATTTCCGACTCCTTTAGTTTCCTTACCCCCCTTATCCTCTTATCCTTGCATTTCCTCTCCTCTCTCCCAGAGCTCCAACTCTTCTCCTTCTCCTGGCCAGTCCTCTTCTGTTTCCTCCTCTCTTTTCCTCTCCTCCTCTTACCACCTCATCTCTCTCCTCTCCTCTCCTTCCTTCTCCCCTCAACTTCACTCCTCTTCTTCTCTCCTTCGTCCCCCCTCCGCTCCTCTCCTTCCCCTCCTCTCCTCCTCTCCTCCTTCTCTCTCCTATCTCCTCCACTCCTCTCCTCTTCTCCTCTCCTTCTCTCTCCCCTCCACTCCTCTCCCCTCCACTCCTCCCCCCTCCTCTCCCCTCCCCTCCCCTCTGTCTCTCCTCTCCTCTTCTCTGTGAAACAGTCTTTTGGTGACTCTGAATAGGTGAAGCTCAAAGGAGCAAACAGATGGTCTGAGCTGCCCTGCTTCACTATCTGAGACTAACACCCCCACACACACACACACACACGCACACACACACACACGCTCTGACCCTGGCTAGCGTAGAGAGAGAGAGAGAGAGACAGACAGAGAAAGCGAGAGAAAGAAAGAGAAGAGAGAAAGCGTGAGAATAAGTGAGTGGGTGGTAAATGGAGATGGAGAATGCAAGAGTGGAGAGCTGAAAACAAACCGAGGTGATGAGCAAGACCAGATGAAAGGATTGGGAGACCGAGTTAACCGCAAGCGGTAGAAAAAGGTGAGCGGGACAGAGCCAGAGTGACATACGCTAGAGGGAAACACCGAAGAGAGAACGAGAAAGAGGGAGTGAGCCAGAGAGAATGAGAGAGAGAGAGAGAGAGACTGGAGCGAGCGAGAGAGGGAGAGAGAGAAAAAATAAAGGGGAGGGGGGACGGTGTGGAGGGAAATTGAATTGTAGATTGAGGGGCGCCTCCTCATTCTCCTCCCCCTCCTCTTTTTATTTATCTTCTCCCTTCGAAACCCCGCCCCCCGTCCCCCCTCCCTCCCTCCCTCCCTCCCATACTCCAATCCCCCCCCCCCCACCCCACCCGCCCCTCTTCTTTCACTTGTCAGCGCATCTATAACAGTGAGCTGTCTGCGCCGGGCTCTGGTGGCGCTGGGGGTTTAGGCTGGAGCTCCACTCTCCGCGGCAGCACAGCGAGCTGGACGCCGCGCGCGACTCACACAGCAGCAGCAGCAGCAGCAGCAGAGGCAGCAGCTGCAGCAGAGACAGGAACCCAGACGCTGACCACTACAAAAAGCAGGTGTGTGTCAGTGTCGTGTAGGGGTAGTGTGTGTGAGCGTGAGTATGAGTGTGTGTATTCTTGAGTGTGTACGCGAACAGGGTCGTCCGGATGTGTGGAGCGCTCGGCTCGTCGGCACACTGGGGACTTTGTGTTTGTCTCCTGAGCAGCGTGTCTGGAAGGAAACCTTTTTTTTTTTTTCGAAAAACTGAGATTCGCCCCAGTTTACTCCAGACTGTTCCTGATCCCGTCCGCCTCCGAGATTCACGTCAGCACTGTTAACGGCATGGTCTTTCGTGTGTGTGTGTGTGTGTGTGTGTGTGTGTGTTTCTGTGTACGGAAGATCCGGGCTCTGATGCAATGGCTTTTTGGCTCTTCTTCTTTCCGAGAATGTCTGCTAATGATATCGGACCGCCAACCACAAGGAGCGGCTTGTAATGTCTGATCTCCTAACAAGTTACTACCTCTCTGTGGTCGGAGCGTGTCACTGCGAATGTGTCTTAATTCAACCTTGTTTGTTTGAGGAAGTGAGTGTGTGTGTGTGTGTGTGTGTGTGTTTTGTGTGTGGCAGAGTTGAGTCAGTGAGTACAGAATTGTACGCTGGCGAGCCTCGACCAGTGAGCTTGTTCTCTGGCCAGATTATCGTCGGTCTGGCTCTCTGGATGTGATTATCTTCCTGTCTTTTCTCCTCCTCCTCCTCCTCCTCCTCCTCCTCCTCCTCCTCCTCCTCCTCCTCTTCCTCCTCCTCCTCCTCCTTCTTTCATGGTCTTTTTTGTTTCTGAACAATCCTTTTTGTTGTGTTTGCTGTTTCTCTGTTCTCAGCCTGATATGATCCTGTCTCCTGCTCGAGTTAGTCCCAGATTTCCCCAGGGGATGAAAGCCTCTATCTTTAGTCTTATGAATATATCCTTTATAGTCCTACTCTCACCGAGAAAGAAATACACCAACAACGCAAAAACAAGACCTTCCTTCTGAAAAGCAGCTCATCTTGACATTATCCATTCCCTTTGATTTAGAAAGCATATTTTTTAGGTATTCAACCACCGTATTATTGCCAGGGAGCCGGTGCGGTCCCAGACCTTTTGATCTTTGCGATTCTTCGCTCTTTAGCCTTTGCCCATCAGCCGTCTGGGAGTCAATCCCCCGCAGACCTGCCTGCTGACACTGTTGTCAGCGGCTGTCGATGGGTCAAAGGGGCCGCGGCGACAAACGACCGGGGGGAGGCTGAGATGTTGTGTGGGGGGGACCAGCCAGGCTGAAATATAAATGCCGGCGGCAGGCGATTGCAACGGCGGCAGGCGCCTCTGTTTTCTGCCTCCGTGCAAGCCTAAAACTGCCCCCCCCCCCCACTACCCCAACACACGCACACAGACACACACACACACACACACACACACACACACACACACACACACACACACACACACACACACACACACACACACACACACACACACACACACACCACACACCCAAAGGGATGGTAGTTGAGGCAGAGCTTCTGGGATCCGTTCTTCAGGCATCCATTATTTAGCTTGGGGCACTCTGCCATGGCAGCCATAACCCCAGCTCCACTGGCCTGCTTCCTCCTGGAGACGCCAGCGGACCTCTGGTGGGGGGGGGGGGGTTCTCATGTTTAATCCACCTTTTAGGCATGTCACAACACACACACACAGACATGCAGACGTAAACACATCTAAGGAAGCTTCCATGCACATGCAGAGAGGCACACAGTCACACGCCGACGGGAATTGCATAGGCACACACACGTTGACACATGCACAAATGATGTCAAGCAGGGTTTTTTCCCGTCTGTGATTGCAGCGGCTCGCTGACTAACCAACTCTTCTCCTTCTTTATTATGAGTTATGGTTTATGGCTCAGGCTTAGGAACTGCGGGGGACTTACACAAAGGAACACGAGCACACATTAATGTGCACGCATGCGCACACGTTTCCCCACACACATACAGTCACAAACAGTAAATGGAGGGAAAGGGGATGATAAAGGGAATAGTGCACACATAAGTCATGGGTGCCCATCAGAGAAAACACACACACACACACACACACACACACACACACACACATTACAAAAGATTATTGTGGTGACGGTTCACTACATGACAACATGCGCTCCGTCTAGCCTGCAACTAACAATGGCACGGCCATGCATGCATGCATGCGCCGACTTAAGCACGCATAAGCGTACAGGCGCTTTCCCATCGCATGCGCATACGCACGTTCAACACCGCACCCGGCGACCACGTACACAACGCGCTTTCTCCTCGTCCCCTCGGTCTCCTCCTTTCTTCTCCTCGTCCTTTCAGCGCTTTTCATTCGCTCTGGGCTCAAAAGAGAGGGGCGACCTTGAGACCTGTTGCCTCGGCATACCGCGGCTCAGGTGTGTCGAATAAATGTTAAGGTACAGGTTTACCTCCCCCTCTCTCTCACACACACACACACACACACACACGCACGCACGCACGCATGCACGCAGAGATGGGTGAGACGTGTGGAAGGGCCAGCGTGGCGCTGGTGGGCAGGGGGCTGCTGAGCGAGCGGTCTGTACATGAGAACATGAATATGGATCATATGGTAATGATGCACACAGAGGCTGTTGACTCAAGCTGTTGATGACACGGATCCCCATCAACCCTCCCCCCCTCCCTCCCTCCCTCCCTCCCTCCCCCGGCACCTGGGAGAGAGACTGGGGCGAGGCAGGGGGTCGCGCAGGGGGTGTGTGTGTGTGGGCGGAGGGGGGACGGGACGGTGGGGGGCTGGTCGCTAGGGGCTCTTTACCAGGAGACAGGTGGCAGATATCAGTGACACCAGCCAAGGTGACACCGAGCAGACCAGTCCCACAGGAGGGGGGGGGGTCTGCAGTCTAAGGGGTGAGGGGGGAGTGGGGGTGTTTACTGCTCGTCTGACCTTTTGTGGGGTTTTCATACGAGGAGCTGTCGCCCCCTCTGGGTGTTTAGGACCCTGTGTGTTCATCAGCATCGCTCGACGTCCTTTCTCCTGTCCGTCTTTTCTCGGCGCACCGCCCGCCCTCCACCTCTGATCAAGCGAGCCACACGGCCTCCTCCGCACCTCCACCCGAGTGTTGTCTCCCCTCTGCAGACTTCGGCTCTATCGGCACCTGTAATGCATATTTATTTATTCATGTGTTGTTTTTGCCTTGTGATTTTTCTTGTATAATCCCGGTGAGTCATGTGCACATAGCAACGCCGCGATGTGGTCAACATGTAGGTGTGCACACACAAGCAGTGCGTGTTCCCCCCCCCCCCCCCCCCCTTGTCACTCACTGTGACATTCAAAATATATATTTTATATTCACCGTTCTTAATCATATTCACCGCCGTTATCCCCCCCCCCCCCCCCCCCCCCCCCCCCCCCCCCCCCCCCCCCGCCCCGCTCCTCTGAGCAAGGCATACATAATGTGTTGGTGTCGGCGGAGCGGAGCTCCTCATCAGTATGGACGGGCTGCTGGTTCACTGGTCCTTTGTTGCAGCAGCGTGGGGAGGTCGCCATGTTAATCCCAGTGCCACTCCACTCGATGCTGGCGAGGTGCGAGGGCTCTCTGACGAAATCCCCTCGCCTCTCGACTGCCTCTCTCTCAATAGCAGGAGGGGGGGGGGAGAAACGAAGATAAGGCAAACGGGAAACACATTTGTGAGTGTATGGGCGCCAATGTGCCCATATCTGAGTACCTTTGGTACATTTGTTGTGTGTGTGTTTGTGTGTTTGTACCTCACCAGCCTGTTTTAAAAGAATCATACGGATGAGTGTGTGTGTGTGTGATCGTGTGTACGTACACCCAGTGGTGCTTGAGCTACGTCTGATCCTCCGCATGCATGTGTCAGTGTGTGTGCGTCAGTGCACGAGAATGTATCTCTGTGGCAAACGCAATTGTATGCATGTGTGTGTGTGTATGTGTGTGTGAATCCTGATGTTTTACTTTGTATGATCACACAACCTATCGCATGTCTTTGTGTGTGTGTATGCAGTAAAACGTCAACCTTTTCTACGAGGTATCATTGTAGCCCCAAAGGGGAATGTTACACCCCACTGGCAACAAAGTACGCACTTTGCCGCCCTATCTGCTCAGCCGAGAATCTTTCAAGTCAGCCAGTGACCTCACACTGATGATGTCAGCGAGGTTCAGTTGGTTGTGTGAGTCTGTTTGAAACCCCAATCCGGGCCTCGCAATGCTTCCCATAGCTGCGTTGAGAGCTGCAATGTTATTTTATTCGTCCTTTTTTTCCTTTTCCTTTTGCGTAACTCTAACTGTGAATTATTTATGACAGAATTAGCCGCAGTCGCTAAGAGCCATGATTTATGGAGTGGCGCCAAAAATATGACTCTATTTCCCCGGGAGTTGTGTAAGATGCTTTCGCCGAATGTTTGCCTATTTACCAGTGGCCTTTTCGTCCTCCATACCGCAATGGTCGTTGTTTAGCGCCGGCATTTAATTCACCGGTAATTTCATCCGCGACGAGCCTTCATCCATTCATTAATTGGGCTGCATTTCTTCCTCTCATCTCTCCCTCTTATCTCTCTCCCTCGGCCCACTTCCCCCACCGCTCTCCCTCTCTCTCTTGTTATTGGGGTTTGCCCTCTCAGTTAAGGGCTCTGGCCCTTACCAGCTTGTGGACTCCACCGTGAGTGTGGCAAAACAAACACACCAGCCACCCGCCCAAACCATACTGGGTTTAGACAAGCAATCAATAAGAAGGCTCAGATATCAGCTGCGCTAAGTGGCCTGTTGCCGCGGTGATTAAATGTGGACAGGATGCATGGTAGGCCGACTGGGTTCTGGTCTGCTCCGACAGCACACACACAGCGACAGGGAGCCCAAACTGGGAGTTCTGCAGTCACAAATCAAACAGCTGAAACTAATATCGAAGCTGAGACAGAGAAAAAAACGAAATATATTCTGCAGACATATAACTTGCCATATGTATATGATGTATATAGGTACTTTTAAGAAGGAAAGTTTCTGTGTTGCAACTCAAATAGAATACCTTAGTTTTACCCCTAGGAGCAGAAATAGACCTCCCGGCATCCGACTGAGGTGCATAGGGCTCTGACGGAAACAGACGTACTGAAGTGCGGGAACAGTTTGCATGAGCTTGATAGCGGGTTGTTAAAATATTTTGCAAGTGTGATGGACAATGATTAGAACCCAGAGAGGTGTTAGGGTAATGAGAGGCAAGGCTAATGCTGCTGAATGTTTTGTTGTTGACACATATGATGACACTTAAAACACTCTCATAACGAAATAAGTGAATTTCAACCCGCGGCTTGTTATTTGTGGTGACTATAAATAGTGTGTGTGTTTGTGTGTGTGGGTGTGTGTGTGTGTGTCTGTGTCTGTGTCTGTGTGTGTGTGTGTGTGTGTGTGTGTGTGTGTGTGTGTGTGTGTGTGTGTGTGACTTCTGGGTGTGTGTGTGTGTGTGTACCCTTGTGTTTGTCACTGTGTGTGTGTGTGTGCACCACCCTCTCTCTTTGGGGTCAAATGCTGTTATAACTTTAACCTCTCCTCCGCTGTCTCTTCTCCCTGTTCCCAGGGGGCATAGCGAGGAGCCTAACAAGCTGTACGGAAAGACAGATCTCTGAAATTGGATTTTCCCCACTCTGCCAAAGCGGCGGGATTTCAGGGTTTAAGGTCTTGGAGCGGTAGTGACCTCCCTGACCTGTTATTAAACAGTTTTTCACTAAATGCCTGTAGCCTCCAAACTCCTTATATGGGCCTTCCTGTGGTGGGCTGTTGTAGAATTTTGAAGAGCAAACAGATATCATTGGGAGTTGGGATTCATACTGTTTTCTCCTCAGCTCTGTCTCTCTTGGTTTGTTCTTGGCTTAATATGCACAACTTCCCCACGGTTTGATCTAATGCATCGTCTGATCTCTCCTAGAGCCGCTGCTTTTTTGCATCAAAAATATTTTGATTTAATTCCAGAAGTCCTACGATTCTGACTGCTTGTTTCTGTACCAGTGTGCCTAATTTATGTATTCATATTGTTAATAGCATAGGTATGGCAAAGGCAGAGCGAGTAGCGTTACATCCATAAGGAATGAGCAAGGTCATTAATTCCTTATGCATTTGAAACCATCTGGACCACCTACGTCATGCTTATGTATTAATCAACTGGTACATTTCTGTGGATTAACAACCCCCGCCATCACAATTCCCTCCTCTGAAAAACACTATGCACTGGTGCCCTTTCAGCACTCTGTCAGCCAAGATTGAGCTAGCAAACTCTTGTGGTAGGCGTACGGAGGGGAAAGTGTAATCTGGTATCCAGCATTCAGTCCTGCTGTGTTAGACAGAACTTCTGGGCGGAGACTGCACAGAGCCTGGGCTGGGAACCAACAACTGCAGGGTGGAGTAACGCCTTGTTTCCTTTCCTGCTGTCTCCTTCTACTCAAGAAAACAAACAAATGGATGGAGCTTTCAGAAGGGGATTTAAGTTATTGAAGTGTATTTCTACAGTTGGCAGTTGACGCGGTATTGATTTGAAACCCTCACAGATTACTAATGTGTCCACCGTGTGTTTTCACAAATTAGGTGCTTTCAGATCCCTGCCTCCAGCAACAATAATTGGTTGAAACAAATCTGAAGCCACAGACAGTGAAGCTCTCCGTTCAACCAGATCCAAGCTTGTCACACAATACCTTTGACATTCATCTCAAGTCTGATTGTGAGACTAGGTAAGCGGCTCACGGGAGGTGGAGTGTGATAGCGTACCGTGAACTGGACGTGGAGGTAGAAGACGAACGCGCTATTCATTAAAAACCGCGTTTGGGCGACAGCCCGGTGAACTCTTAATTGGAGGAGAGACAGCTGCCCTTAAGGCTGAGGAATCAATAGGCGGCCCACTTCCCAAGCCCAGTGCAATCCATCAGTGTCACGCCCCCGAGCCCGGCCAATCACCGACCACGTGGCCCCGGGCCCGGACTAAATCACCTCCACCTCGGCCGCTCTCCCGCAGGCCGCGGCCTGGAGGGGGGCACGGTTCATTCCAGACCGTTACTCTCCGGGAGCTTTGTATCCCTGCGATTAGCAAGGACGCTTTATGTTGCTATTTTCATCCAGTCGTTTGAACGCGGTTAAAGCACCATTATACTGCCCAGGTCTCCTACAGAACATGAGCGGTGGTACGGTAATGAGTTGCAATTTGAATGTAAGTGAGCGAATAATGGACTGGAGTTGAATATTAATTGCAAAACTACTGGCCCTATGTTTTACCCCCAGTATGAAATACAACCACTCTATCCCTTCCACCCCCCCCGTCCCCTTTGTTCTGTCTGGGTAATGACTATCTTTTGCCCTGTCACTCTTTTGATGTATCAGGCTCTTATCAGCATCAAGGACAAGGCCAGGTGTCTCATTTTGTCCCTCTCTCTCTCTCTCTCTCTCTCTCTCTCTCTCTCTCTCTCTCTCTCTCTCTCCCCCCTCTCTCTCTCTCTCTCTCTCTCTCTCTCTCTCTCTCTCTCTCTCTCTCTCTCTCTCTCTCTCTCTCTCTCTCTCTCTCTCTCTCTCTCTCTCCATCCCTCTCACTCTCACTCTCGTTCTATCCCTCTCTCTCTCCATGGCTCACTTGTCACACCTCCTCGTCAGCGGCAGCCGCATCCCGCCCCCCCCCGCCGCGCCACACCGCCCCCCCCCCGAACCACCTCCCTGCTTAGTTATATTAAATCTGTCACTCCTTCATCTCAGCCAGCGAGAGAGCAGAAGGGTGGAAAGGAGAAAAAACACCCAAACAACAAAACAAATCATGTTTCCCAGAATTCACCCAAGGACACGAACACGAACTGAACATTGAGCGTCGCCACGGCGAAGGTGTGGCATAAGCGTGCACTTAAAGTCAGAGCTATCTGACGCTTTGCCTACAGGGATATCTCACTCCCTCTTTGGTCGTGTTGTGGAGGAGAATCCCTCCTTCCCGCCAGGCCTATCCACCCAGATCCTTCGTTCTCCTTCTCCTTCTCCTCTCCAGATGGAGGGCTCGTCACACAGGTGTCTCCTCTCTTTGATGCCTGTCCCTCGCTGGGTGCAGATGGCACGAGGCCACAGTCACCTGAAACACACACGCTCCTCCATATGCCCGGCGTTCATTACTCACGTTGTGCACAAAAGACCCTCGTCCGGAACCACAAACACAGAGAACACGCATGTGCTCCGTGCGGCTAGTCAGTGTGTAGGAGTGTGTGTAATCACTCTCTCGAGGGGTGCTGTCGCGGAGCAAGTACCGACAGTCTAACTACCTGAGCTGATAAACCGCCTGCTGTGTTCAGGGTTTGAAGTGGGAGTCGGGGCTCTTCCAGGTGAGCCGCGGCTCCGGGTTGAACCTGCCAGCCCGGCCTCTAATTATAGCCGTGATTGGGATAGACAGTGCCGTTGGGGTCTGGAGGACGGAGGCCCTCAGGCAGATGTGGAACAGAGCCTTGTGGGCTGGCAGTTACCCCCTCCATAGGCACTTTTTCAGGCGGCAGCTTGTCGGAAGGGGCGCTGCCTTGAAGCAGGCTGTTTCCCTGTGTCTCAGCTCTTTCTGACGCCCGCTGAGAAAGCGTGTGGGAAGCTACTTGTCTGGCCGGCTGAGAGGAAGCAGCACTCAGGGGGGTGGGGGCATGAGAAGAGCAGAAAAAAAGGAAAGGAAGGGTTATCCATCTTTATGGCAACACAATGCCCCTGAGAGGAGATGTAACTGTTTTCGAGAGGAGCTTTTTATTTCTATTTATTTTACTTGGCGCCGTTCAAATAAAAAGGGATCTCAGTCCAGCGCTGATTTTCAGCACTCGTCTGGTTTGTCAAAAGACACCCAGATGGATGCTTCATTATGAATCAGATCCTTCGGGGATTGACGCACATTTCCATCCCATAATGTTCTTGTCAGTGCCCTGGTTCCAACACAGATGTGTCCCCCCTCTCCCCTGGGCCTCTGTTGTTGGAGGACCTGGTGGATTGCTGTTGCTAAATACTCAGAATGGTGTTTGGCACCGACCAGCAGCGAGGTTGGAGGGGACAATAAACGGGCCGGCAGCTGGCTTGGATTCAATCACGGTGGATATGAGACTCGTAGACACCCCCCAACCTCCCGCAGAAGTACCTCGAAATGCTAGATGAAAGCTAAATTAGATCAGGGAGATTGGAGCTTCTGCAGCGGTGCGTGTTGCAGGGGAGCGACGCAGAGACGTTCACCTCCCGTGGACTCTCTCTGTCTACGGCAGGCGGCGTTCAAAGCCAGGCATCAGAGGCGTTTGGAACATCAGAGCAGGCTTGTTTGTAGGGGAAGGTAGGGCTGTTTGTCTCCTCGCTCAAGCTGTGAGAACCTGCGTTCACTCCCCCACGCGTCTCTTTCTTTCACGCCGTCTCCCGCTGTCGCGCATAAACCAACACTTGCTCGCTCCTCCATGTGGATCTTTGAGGGTTACCCAGGGATCTTTAAAGATAGGCATCCGGTAGGGCCGATGGCACTCTATGAGAATGCGTGTGTGTCTGCATGCGTGTTATTATGAATTGGAGAAAAAGGTGTGTTTGCCCGACGTGCGTGTGTCAAGTACACCACAAGGTCCACGCTCCAGTCAAATCACCCTTATCAATGGCATCTTCATCATCACCGGCAGAACACTTCCAGTCCAATGCCACTCCGATAGTGTTTCCGAGGCCTTTCGAACGTGTGGACAAACAAACACGTTTGTCTTTGCCGGGGGTGGGGGAGGGCGTTGAGGGGGAGTGTGTTGGCGAGGGCGGGGAGGGGTGGGGGGACTGCAGTCTGACTCACACCCATATTGGTCCGTTTCATCTCTGCTGCGAGAAAGATTTGCATTTCTTTCTGGTCATGGAAATGGAGATGGAGGGAGTTGATCAAAGAGAGACATGGCTGTTTTTGCCCGGTTTGTTTGCTTTTGGTTTTTGGTGAAAATAAATGTCTTTTGTTTTTTCTCTGACCACAACTGAAGCCCCCAAAAACCCCCTTCTCCTGTATGGGGACTGAAGGAGATGAATGAGATGGCTTGAAAGAGACTAGGAGCTCTGCCTATGCAGTGGCGCGGCCATTCCCACATGACCCACAGGCATGAGTGACAGCTCTGCTCTGAACTCTTAAATCAATAGCTCAGACGGCAAGACGTGAGACTGCTAGACGCCGGCTCGCGATGACCCCGAGGCAGTCCATGCATTCGATTAGAACGCAGGGAATAATCTGTAATCTGCACTACTAAGACACCGGCAAAAGGAGGTTTGAGTGCTGCCAAGCGTTGCTTTGCTATACCGTACTGTATATAAGTAGCTACTTACATGGATGGACTGGAATGAAATTGAAAACTCTGGCGCTAAGCGACTTGGCATGAACTATAAACTCTTTCGTTTGGAACTAATGATCTCCCAGTGGTAAGTCACAGAGATGGCAGCGGCACTCGGTGCAGCGACAGAGCGGAGGAGTAGTGGCACTGCTGCTGACCAAGGACAACCCTGCGGTGTTCTTCCACCTGATCTGAGCTCTTTCTGGGAGAGCAGTCGGACAGGGAGGGCAGCAGCAGCGGCGGCGGCGGCGGCGGCGGCAGATGCGAAGGTATTATGTGCACAGATGCCCGGCTCTCAACCGCTCACTTAAACAGCAGCATGTGGAACTGTAATCAGATCGCTCTGACATTCTCTGCCCGCCTGGCGGTTGATGTGCCGCTACTAAGGACGTCTATTAACGGCAAAGTGTTTAAGTATTCCGTTTACGACGCCCACTGAGCCCAAAGATGCGCTGTGATCTGTTCACAAGAGGGGTTAACTTTAAAGAGTCGGAGTGTGACAGTGAGAAGAGAAGACAGGCTTTTTCAAACTGCACTGCAAGGTCACTATTTACCGCTCCTTGTTTGCCTTCTCTTTCCGCCTTCTCGCTCTCCCGCCGAAAGAAGACGGCGCCTCGGGCAGCTGTGGATTAACGAAATAAAAAATATCAAAAAAAATAAGAAAGAAAAAAAAGGCAAGAGACTTCAAGAGGAAAAACTCTTCAAAGCCCAGAGTCCAGCTGCAGTCAGGGAACTTTTGGTGGATTCAATTTTCCCCTTCCTCGACCGCTCCCTCACCCCCCTATCCCCCCCCCCCCCCCCTTCCTTCCACCACCCAGCCTACACCACGGTGAGCATTAGATACACAGACATGTCTGGTTCACTTTTTCATGACTCTCCTGATGCCTCATGAGTCACAAAAAGTCCCCCGCTGCCTCCCATTGGAGGGGCCGGTTGGTCACATGCTTGTGTGCACTGCCGCTCCGCTCACCCTCCATTTACCACATCAGACAAACCAACTGCCGCTGGCGGGCCTCCACGGCCCCCGCGGCCCTTCTGCCGTCTGCCCGCCGATTAGAAGTCAGATATTACACTGCAGTGTTGTCCCAGACGCCGGCTAATTGATTATTTCCGGCGGTGCGCGTGCGGCGCGGCGCGGGGCTTTGTCAACATGGGGCGAGATGCCCATCGCTGCCACAATGAAGCACCCCTGGGGTGTTGCCAGCATGAGGTGCCACACACACACACACACACACACACATGCACACACACACACACACACACACACACACACACAATCACAGCCAGATTTTATAGGACGGCTAATTCCCCCCCACTCGGCTCTGCTCGTATGGGCAGTCTGGGAAGACTAGATGTCTTTTTGTCCGGGAAGGAGCTTTCTGTCTATGTCTCCCCCTCCCTCCCACTCTCTCTCCCCCCCCTCCCACTCTCTCTCTGTCTCTCTCTCTCTCTGTCTCTCTCTCTCTCTCTCTCTCTCTCTCTCTCTCTCTCTCTCTCTCTCTGTCTCTCTCTCTCTCTCTCTCTGTCTCTCTCTCTCTCTGTCTCTCTCTCTCTCTCTCGCTCTCTCTCTCTCTCTCTCTCTCTCTCTCTCTCTCTCTCTCTCTCTCTCTCTCTCTCTCTCTCTCTCTCTCTCTCTCTCTCTCTCTCTCTCTCTCTGGCTGTGTGTGTGCTTCCAGTGTATATCTGAATTGCAGATGTGCGTCGTGGTGATCCTGCCCACTGGCTCAGCCACCCAGGCAGCTGGGGCTACTTGGGCCGCTGGAGCTACACCGCCGCTACACAAGTAGCTCCCTGGTAGCTAAACCCTAGCTAAAGCATAGCTTAACCGTAGCTAAACCATAGCTAAACCCAGGGCTTCTTCGCCTCCGTTCCAAGACCCGGCTCCCGACTCAGCTCTGGCTGTCTCCCGCTGTTCATGTAATTGCTTTAATAGCCTTTTTTAAACACAGTGTTGGTTAACAAGCAGCCTCACGAAACAAACACAGCACACACAGTACACCAGAATAATCCCCCGGGCGCCGCCCACCCCTTCTGCTATTCAGTACGTTTATGTGCCGTGGGTGTGTGCGTCGGAGCCCCCTGTGTGTTTCTTATGCTCCTGTTATTGGTGTCGCCGCGCGCACGCCGCCGTCACACCGGCTGCTTCACCCACCGGCGCCGCCGCCGCCGCCGCCGCTTCCTCCTTCCTCGACTGAGTCCATCCGGGGATCATTATGTTAATCTCGCCGGTAATAAAGCCCTCTGCCTGTGTGTCCTCACTCCCCGGACCCCGGTGTAATGTAGACACACATCCTCCCAGCCGTACTCTCTACTTACTCCGTGAATTTACAGGCCCTTTTATGTGCCCTGTCAGTTGGCTCTGCTCCCCATTTATTTTTACTGCTTTTGTGTGCTCCTCGTGCCTTCATTCTGTGAAGGGATCTTCGTAGCAATAGGGTTAAAAGACTCGGGGATGTGGGAGGCAGGAGGGTGGGGGGTACGGCGTGAACGATGGAGCGTGAACGCGCTGCGTAGTAGGGGGGGTGGAAGTGCTGCCGTTTCGTTAAGGGAGGGGCTGTGACGGCATGTCCAATCCATCCATCCACTGGACTCCTTCCACTGTGGTTTCCTTGTAAATCGGCTTGACCTTTTTTATCTCGCTCCTTGGGATTGGCGCTCAGACACGCAGGGGAGGCAGTGGTGTTGATGGTGGTGGTGGTGGCGGTGGTGGCGGTGGTGGTGGTGGTGGTGGTGGTGGTGGTGGCGGCGGTGGTGGCGGTGGAGCTGGTGGTGGTGGTGGTTTGTGGTGGGGGTGGTGTTGGGGTCTGGCGCGCTGCATCTTAATTCCTCCTCACAGCTCCGTGGGTTTATTACATCGCCTGTCCTGTCCGACAGTTTGATTGGTCCCTCAGAGGTGATAAAACGACATGGCAGGGCGGAGAAGGGCAGAGGAGGGTGGGCCGGGGTAGGGTAGTTAAAAGAAAGGACGCGGGGAGGGGATGAGGAGGGGCTGATGTCAGAGGGGGGACCTTCGATCTGGTAATTACTCTGTTCGTCAGACGTGACCTCACCCTGGCCCGTGCTGCGACACAACACCGGATTGTGCTCCTAGGATGACAGACGCCATTAGAGCCACGCTAATGCGTGTTAATACACACCGGTCTGACTGGCTGGCTGGGGAGAGGAAACGGTGTTCAGACGACGGTAACTAAGTCCCAGTGTTATCCACACAGCGACCTCCCTTACCTCTCTGAGCGGCGGTGAATCCCTGTAAGGATGGATTAGGAGGCAGATGTGAATTGGGCGTAACCGAGGGAGGGGCGTGGGGGCTGGGTTTGGGGGGTAATGGGGGTCGGAGGAGGACGAGCCAAATGTCCCAGGCCCCCGCCTTCGCCCATAACCTTCACAGAACTCTGGTGTCACTGTGGCCAGATCGTTTTTTTTTTTTTGGTGCACGTGTGTGGTTGTGCGTGCGCGGGTGTGTGTGGAGGTTAACAAGGAGACAATCTGGATGTTCTCTCCCTCTCTCTCTCCCTTTCCGCCCTTTATCTTGTTCTGCCATTCATTTTGGCTCTGTCTGTGCTTCCATTAATACCTCAGCTGGTTAACGGGTGATTACAGAATTGCACGAACGCAAGCTGCGAGTGCGTGGACATATTTGTGTGTGTGTGTGTGTGTGTGTGTGTGCGTGTGTGTGTGTGTGTGTCTGTGTGTGTGTGTGTGTGTGTGTGTAAGACCTCCGTGTCGCATACTTGGGTAGCTGAAAGCTTAAGGCTTCATTTTTCAAATTTAGATTTCAATTTAAGATTAATTATGTTTAGCAGTGCTTTTCACCGCAAATGTTGGAAGTATGTGTTTGTCTAATTTGCTGTGAAAGGCTTTGGGCTGTAGCACATGTTCAACTCACCAACACAATATTTATGGGTTTGTGTGCATATGCACTGCCATGGAGCGTCCAATGCACTCCCACCCAGATCAACATCCCAGCATAGAAAACAAGAAGCTTATTCACACGTCTTTTAACGGCCATATACAG
>NC_044060.1:17839994-17859994 GCF_902167405.1 Gadus morhua | reverse complement strand
TCGGACGTTGGCGTAACCGATCCAACCGTGTCCTGCCGAGGTCCGGGTTCAGCCCTCGTCAGCCCCGCCCCGCCCAACTCTCCGTCGCCGCATGCTAACGTCTCACTGCACGGAGCCGGAGACCTGACACCGTTGCTTCTGTTGTCCCACCATCCATAATTCACCCTTATCAATAAGTCATCGCACGGCGGCATTAACTTTTCATCCGGAGATGCAGCGCCGCTGTCTCCCGGTGCCTCTTTACAAGAAGCGGACTTTAGAGCCGATGTGAAGGGAAAAAAGGGAAGAGGAAAAAAAAGAAACGTTGGCCTCTGTGCTCTAGCGGAGATCCAGGCATCGTTGTACATTAACAGGCTGAGAGGAGCTGCCCTGCTCAAGCATGCTTTTAGAAGCCTCCTCTGTATGATCTTATATTCTCTTCTCTTCTCTCTCTCCTTCCCTAGCTTTCCATCGCTCTCCTTTATGTATCTCTCCTTCACTAGCTCACTTACAACCTCTCTCTCTCTCTCTCTCTCTCTCTCTCTCTCTCTCTCTCTCTCTCTCTCCCTCTCTCTCCCTCTCCCTCTATCACTCCTTTATTAGCTCACTTTCCTCTCTTCCTCTCTTTCTCTGATTGAACTACTCACCTGCCCCCGCTCCCTCTGTTTCTCTCTCTCTCTCCGCTCTCATTCACCAACTCGGTTTCTCTCTCCCTCCATCTCTAGGTTTGTCCATCTATCTGTCTGTCTCTCTGTCTGTCTGTCTGTCTGTCTCTCTCGCTCCGTGGACCTTCAGACCCTCAACGCTGCTGTGCTGGTTTTGCTCTGCGCGTTGTCTCTCTCTCGCCCGTCCATCCAAATGGCAGATTTACAGTCCCGTTCGCTTGATTCGGCAGTGGATGTTTTTCGTATTAACGCTGGAGTTATTTATTTACGCAGTTTTGTGCAACCGTCCTGCCAGCTTTTTTTCTCCTTCAAAAGAACAGCAGATTCTTTGCCGTTGACGATGTGGATGTTATGGGCTGTTGCCCGCCTGCATCACAGCATACAAAGCATCACATTAGGCCTGCTTTGAATGTCATCACCAGCTGGGACCGAGATACCACTGTGTTTTCATACCGCCGCCCCTGTCTAACGCTGCCAACGCTTTCAAGGCATACACACACTCTCCCGCCGAGTAATGGCGTTCACAGGACACCAGCTCCCTTTTGTTTTCGGTGCCTTGTGTTTCTGACACCTGACGAGAGCAGAATAACCGTATGAATAGATGAAACGATCAAGGGAGGAGAAAACAGAGTGATGGAGATACACTAAAAATAACGAGGTAGTCTATGTGCCAGTAAGACCTGATAAAAGCCTGGGAAACCAATTAGTCCTTCCCCATTAAAAGGATAGGCAGGCGGTGCCAGGGGACCCTCATCCGTAAAGCTCGTCAATAAGAGAACATCTACATAGTCCGCCGTTTGGTAAGACGTGCGCCGCATCGGGAAGTGAAAGTCTTGCAAAATTCAAAAACCACAGCGCTGTTCGTCTTTCACGTAAGGGGCCCACGGCAGCGTGTCGGAAGCAGACAAACAGACGTCACAAAAAAGTATCTTCCACGCCACAAAGTACACACAAAGAGGAAGCTGGAGCGGAGCGCTTTCAGCCCGGCACACTGAGGCCCCTTTCTGTATTCATCCCCGGCAGCCATCTTGAAGAGCAGGAGGTTGTGTGGCTAATGTCGGGAGACGGGAGACGTGTGTTTGTTTGGCTCTGATGGGAATGTTGCTTTGTTTCCGTCGCTGTTGTCATTGTTGATTTCCCTTTGGTTTCATTCCTGTGGCTTTCTGTTTTTGCTCGGGACTTGTTTGTGCGCCATGATACAAAAAGGAGAGAGATAGAGGGGGGGGAGAGAGAGAGAGAGAGAGAGAGAGAGAGAGAGAGAGAGAGAGAGGGGAGAGAGGAGAATTTCAAACAGCCCAGTGCCGTTAGGTCAGAGCTCACGTTTTCCCCTTGGGAGAGAGAGAGAGAGAGAGAGAGAGAGAGAGAGAGAGAGAGAGAGAGAGAGAGAGAGAGAGAGAGAGAGAGAGAGAGAGAGAGAGAGAGAGAGAGAGAGAGAGAGAGAGAGAGGGAGGGAGGGAGGGAGGGAGGGAGGGAGGGAGGGAGGGAGGGAGGGAGGGAGGGAGGGAGGGAGGGAGGGAGGGAGGGAGGGAGGGAGAGAGAGAGAGAGAGAGAGAGAGAGAGAGAGAGAGAGAGAGAGACGAGCACAAATTAAAGCCCAGCAAAACCAGCTGTTTTCCCAGAGCTGTTTATATCTGTGTGTGTGTGTGTGTGTGTGTGTGTGTGTGTGTGTGTGTGTGTGTGTGTGTGTGTGTGTGTGTGTAATGGGCAAGGTGGCAAGTGCAAGCTGATGTGTATGTCTGTATATCTTTGACTATGTGTTTAATGTGTTTGTGTGTGTGTAGGTGTGTGTGTGTGTGTGTGTGTGTGTTTGTGTGTGTGTGTACTTATGGGTTTGTGTGTACACATATGAGACAGGGCAGAAGGGCATGTGTGGGTGTCTGAATGGCAGGGAGGGGCCTCTGTGACTACCGCACTGGTGTGTAGTTCTGCGCAGACAAGACAGACCCAACCAGGAAGTTTGGCTGCTAGCTTCAGGAAGTGGTGTTTGAATGTGGCCACCAAGCGCTGGGCACCTGGGCAACCTCGGCAGAGCCGGATAGGAGGAGGCGCATCCAGACATTGGTTCCTCTGGTAATACTTACATACTTTTACTCACTAGACTCAATTGCGGAGGATAAAGGTGTGGCGGGTATTTGCATGAAGGCTCCCCGAGGGAGGATGTGTGAGTGTGTCACGTTTTGTTGTTGTGCTCTCCTGTCAAAGTCGATGCTCACCCATCCACTATGTGTGTGTGTGTGTGTGTGTGTGTGTGTGTGTGTGTGTGTGTGTGTGTGTGTGTGTGTGTGTGTGTGTGTGTGTGTGTGTGTGTGTCTGTGTGTGTGTGTGTGTGTGTCACCTATTCCTCTACTTATTTTTAGTTGTGTCAAATCACGGCTTCTAATAAGAATGTCTATGGTAGAAGACACACAACTGCTGAAGGCTTTCATCATTCTATACGGATCAAAATAACAGGTTGGATTAAAAATGTGGATATTTTCTATTGTTTCCTATTGTTCCTATTGTTGCCATTGTTTTCTTGTCATATCAGCTTGACATTTGTCATATTGGGGCAGATTCTAGTTCCTGGTCTCGTGACTCGAACTTCAAAATGAGCTGCAATGTTCTCCCTTCCAATATTGTTTCTCTGTTTGGAGTCACATTATCTCTGCTGGCGCCCGCTTGCTGGTCTCTCTGTATTATTTGTTAGATTCATGCTCTCTTCCATCCATTCATCTGTGCTATTCTAATAAGAGCAGACAGTGCCCGAGTGGCAGGTGACTGTGGTTTAATATGTGCACTGCACTGTAGTCTAGTAATAGAGGTTGCCATGGTTAACCCAGCACGGTAGTGGTACTTTTGCAGCACAAAAACAGAGAGTAATCATAATACCTCATAGTGGAGAGCACGCATTTCATTCAGACCAAGCTGTACTTAAAATGCATTGCTAACGTGGCATTCATTGTTTTATTCAACTATCTTTGACTTTCGCATTGATGTGTGTGTAGAAAACCCCCTTGACACATAGACAGACAATTGACTAGTAATGGCTCTCACTGGGTAAGCAGTAATATAGTCATTTCTGTGCTAACGCTTCCATCAATTTTAGTACAATATTCTCTTCAATATAGCTGTTTCCCTGTGGTTCAATTGTCTTGATTGCTCATTAAAAAATAAACGTTAATGAAAAACGTCGGCTTGGGCTGCGGGAACAGTGGAGAGATTTCAGATCAATGCATCAGCAGAGTGACATGCTGCCGGGAAGGCTGGTGTGTAGACAACATAGAGCACAGAATATACACAGAACCACAAAGAACAACACAGAACAACATACAGTAACATAGAGCCACATAGAAAGACATTGAACACAGAATACACACAGAACCACAAAGAACAACACCGAACAACATACAGTAAAATACAGCATCATAGAAAGACATAGAACCCAGCATATATTTAGAACAACACAGAACGACATGCAGTAACATAGAGCAACATAGAAAGACATAGAATACAACATTGAAAAACAAAATACAACATAGAAATATCATAGAACATCGTGCATTGTTAGACAACAACATAAAATTATATCGAACAACATGCAATAACAACATGCAATTGCACAGAACAACCTAGAATGACATAGAGCAACATAAAATGGAGCAACACAGAATATGCATGGATCAACAGAACAACATACGAAGCAAAAAACGACGTAGAAGAACATGGAAGGACTTAGAAAAATTGAATTGAGTCATCTTTAGCGCAGTTCATCATCTGGTCCAAATACACTTAATAGAAATTGACCCCCTCGTCTTCCTCCCCCTGTTTCACCTCTGACCTCTGATAAAACCAGATGCCCTATCCTAGTCAAGCAGTGTGTGTGTGTGTGTGTGTGCGTGTGTGTGTGTGTGTGTGTGTGTGTGTGTGTGTGTGTGTGTGTGAGTGTGTAGTCTGTCTATAAAAAATATATCTATATCTATATCTGTGTGTATTTGTATGTGTGTGTTCGTGCGTGCGTGCGTGCGTGCGTGCGTGCGTGCGTGTGTGTGTGTGTGCGTGCACACCTTGGCCGTGGGCCAAAGCCCATTAGCTCCAGCCTTGCAGCCATGTGCTCCTCACCAGTGATCATTACACCAACCGATGACACTGCTCTAATGCATCATTAATGATTGATTAACAAGCTGAGCTCAGCCGGGATGGGGGCAGGCCCTAATGGCTCTCTGCAAGGCCATTGGGTGTGTTTGTGTGTGGATTTGTGTGTGTGTGTGTGTGCGTGCGTGCGTGTGTGTGTGTGTGTGTGTGTGTGTGTGTGTGTGTGTGTGTGTGTGTGTGTGTGTGTGTGTGTGTGTGTGTGTGTGTGTGTGTGCGTGCGTGCGTGCGTGCGTGCGTGCGTGCATGCGCGCGTGCGTGCGCGCGTGCGTGCAAGAGAGGCAAAGAGAGAGGCTTCATATAACTGTTTCTACCACAAGTACACGCTTGAAAAAGATACTTTTGTAATCTCACTGAAGATTTAATCCAATATGTAATATTCACCTCGCAGCCCAGTAGGGGATTTGCGTGCATGCGTGTGTGGGTGCGTGCCCATTTTATTTTTGTATATGTGTCACATGATTACAAAAACATGTGTTGTTGTTTCTTGAAGCCTGGAGACATGCTTGCTGACTCTACGTTTCTTGTGTTTATTTATATTACTATTAAGTAATTTAGCACACTCTTCTTTCCAAAGCGACTGCCATTGAATTCCAATTAATGTCGTCGGCATTGACAGCTATGGAGTGAAGCATCTTGCTTAAGATGTGTACCGGTAGGCTGCAGCCGTTAGGGGTGGATGGAACCCAGCACCACCATAGACCTTGTTTCTAACCTCTGCATAATGTGTCCTGCCCCCCCGTCCCCCCCAAAGACTGCACTCCTCCTGCACACCTTCCCTAACCTCTGATCCTTCTGCACCTCCTCCCACAGGCAGTGTGACCGGGCGTCCGAGAGAGAGAGAGAGAGAGAGAGAGAGAGAGATAGAGAGAGAGAGAGAGAGGGTGAACTATTGTGCGCCCTGTGAGGGAGGAGGTGCCTGAGGGACAGAGAGCGATGGCTGGTCGGGGGCAGGGAGCCCCTCTCCTCCTCCTTGTCCTCCTGCTCGTCCTGTTGGAAGGCGTCCCGCCCGGCCACGGGTCTGGATACCTGTCGGCCTCCCGGCTGAGGTCCCGCCCCCAGAGGGACCGCCACTTCCGCAACGTTCGGCCCAACATCATCCTCATCCTCACCGATGACCAGGACATAGAGCTGGGTAAGCGCCGGCGTGTTTGTGTGTCTGTGACTGCAGTGTTTGTCTGCGTGTCTTTGTCAGTGTGTTTATGTGTATCCGTGTGTTTGTGTGATTGTGGGTCTGTGTCGAGGTGTTTATATTATCTTCATTGTGTCTGTGACTTTAGTGTTAATCTGTATCTGTGTGTTGTGTGAGGCTTACGGCGATACCTTCTTCATACCTTCATACCCTCCTGACCTCTCCCCGGGGTTGATTGTATGTGAGGGTTTTTGCCTAAGAAAAACAATACATATCTAAATCCCTAAAAGCTGAGCTGCTGGTTCCATAAGTCGCATTGTAGCATGTATGACATTGTCTAGCCTACAATGCTGTGTGTCTCTTATGCAATTAGCCTACTTAGACAAGTCTTGCTGGGTTTAAACACGTTGTGGCCCATTGAATAATAAATAGAAAGGAAATACGGGCACTGCTTCCATATAATTTAGCTGGAGGACCCGACGACACTTCTTGTCACGCGTCAGGGGGCTGAACGGAGAGGGTGGGACGTGGGGGGGGGGGGCAAGAAATACCAAAACAACTCAATGGTTTCCACCACTCATCGAAAGTCAATTGTACCTATTTAGTCTCATCTCGTAACACCCATTCCACACTCCACTGGCCACGCGGTATTGGCAATACTTTAAATCCAACCTTCTGGATTTCTAAATACCCTGGTTTACCGTAATACCAATGAGCCAAGCCTAGTGTATGTATCTGATTGCTTTTGTGTATCCGTGTGTATGTGCCAAAGTTTAAGTGTATAACTGTTGATATGTGTCTGTGTCTATCTTTCTCACTCTTTATGTGTATCTGTGTTTATGTGTATCTGCGTGTTTGTGTCTGAAATGTTTATGTGTATCTGTGTCTAATGTGTCTGCTTTTTTTGCATACATGTCTATATGTGTCTGTGTCTATGTGTCCACAAAATGTGTATCTGTGTCTGTGTGTCTAAATTGTTTATGTATCAAGTCTTTGTGTGAATATGAATCTCTGGTGTACGGGTCTTAAGTGATTCTGTGTGTATGTGTGTAAGTTTTTAACTCTGTGTTTATGTTTTACTCTTTCCATGTGTGCCTCTGTTTCACATGGTCCCAGCCGGCTTTTTGTGTGGAAGTGTGAGGAAGGGTGTTGGAGAGATGGGGGACATACACCCAGAGACAGGGGCGGGCTCCGGGTGTTTGTTGTGAGTGTGTTTCGCGGTGTGACATCCAGCGGCATTAAGCTGAGAGAGGGAGAGAGACAAAAGCTCATCCTATTGCTGCCTCTTGGCACCAAAACAACTGGCCCTTCTGGAAGTCAAGCCCCACCCCCACCACCACTAGCCCCACCACCTCCCTACCCACAATCAGCAACCTCTCTGCCCATTCCGCTACCGCTGGCACCAAATGAAACGAGTTCATGGTCGGTGTCCATTGTTGCGGTGCCAAGCCAGGCCTCTCCCTCGCCGACGAAGCCCTTTAGTGGCGTAGTGGGCTGGAGTGGCCAGATAATGGCGTCAACGACACCCTTTGTTCCCCTGTGATTGCTGGTGAGGAGGCGGCTATTGAAAGGCAGGAATTTATGGCGAGGCATCTGTTTCCCCCCGAACAATCGCCATCAGCTTGAGAAGAGGCAGTGCACGTGAACTCAAATGGGGCAGCACTTTGACGCCGGGAGATTTATTTTTTGCACTTTTGTCCCCAGCTGTGTTTTTTCTGTGTGTGTGTGTGCCTTTCTTTCTTTATCTCTCTCACTGTCTCTGTCGGTCTCTCTCTATCTGTCCCCCTTTCTCTCTTTCTTTCTATCTCTCTCTTTCTATCCCTCTCTCTCTGCCGGTCTATCTCTCTCTCTCCCTCTTTCTCTCCCTCTCTCTTCTCTCTCACTGTCTCTCTCTTCCTATCACTCTCTCTCGCTGTCTCTTGCTCTCTCTCTCGCGCTCTGTCTCGCTCTCTCTGTCTCTCTCTCTCTCTTTCCCTTTCTCTCTCTCTCCCTCTCTCTCTCTTTCACTGTCTCTCTCTCTTCTCTCTCTCTCTCTCTCCTCCTCCTGCTTTCTCTTGCTCTTTGTCTTTCATTATGTTCGGCCCTTCACTTTCTATCTCCATTACTCCATCACTCCGCTCTCTTGTCTTATTTGATCCCTCTATCTCTGCTATTTTCATCACTGCCGTGGTTATTTTACCTCAAATCAAATCCATCTTCATCATCTGCAGTAACCCCTGCAATGTACTCACACAAGACTGCACATTCACACATAAAACCCTCACACTCCCCCCACATCCCTTCTACAAACACTCTGAACACCTTGCCTTTATAAAACACCTATAAGTCTCTGCTTCCGTAATTCAATTGCCACTGGAAATACAACACATGAAAAAACACAAACCACATGCAAATATTGGGCACAGGTGAATAAATGATTTGACACCGGGATAAGCAATCAGCTCAGAAGTTCCCTCTCTCAGAATCACTCTCCCTGTCTTTCTCTCCCTTTCTCTCTCTCTCATATCATTCTCTGCAACAACCCCTATCCGCCTCCCCCCCCCTCTCTCTCTCTCTCTCTCTCTCTCTCTCTCTCTCTCTCTCTCTCTCTCTCTCTCTCTCTCTCTCCCTCTCTCTCTATCTCTCTTCCCCCCCCCCTCCTCCACCCTCTCTGCCTCTCTCTCTCTAACTCTCTCCCTATGTCTCTTGCCCCCAGGCTCCATGCAGGCCATGAACAAGACACGGCGCATCATGGAGAAGGGGGGCATGCACTTCACCAACGCCTTCTCCACCACACCCATGTGCTGCCCCTCCCGCTCCTCCATCCTGACGGGCAAGTACGTGCACAACCACCACACCTTCACCAACAACGAGAACTGCTCCTCCCCCTCCTGGCAGGCCCACCACGAGCCGCACACCTTCGCCGTGCACCTCAACAACTCTGGCTACCGCACAGGTGAGGCAACACTCACACACACACACACACACACACACACACACACACACACACACACACACACACACACACACACACACACACACACACACACACACACACACACACACACACACACACACACAAAAACAAACACTCTGCACTCACTTATGCACAGGAGTACACTGTTGTCTATAAATGTGAACACACACATGCATATACGAGCACAAAAACACAGCATAGGTGCATAGGGTGTAGCCAGCAGAAATGTCCTGGGTTCAATTTCCAATGTCTGTAGTCTACCTGTCTATCTCTGAGCAACATGCCCAGCCTCTAGTTGCTCCTGAATAACATGTTTTTGAATCAATCAGTGGGGGTCACAAGTGGGGGTCGCATATTACGCTCACACAGACACACGCACGCACGCACGCACGCACGCACGCACGCACGCACACACGCACACACACACACACACACACACACACACACACACACACACACACACAAATATTTAAATGTACCTGACACAGCCTGTATTACCACTGCAGGATACAGAATAAAGATGGTTGAGTATCTCCATATTTAGTTTAAAAAAGCGTGTAGAAGTATAAAATATGCAAACCAATTCGGTGTTGTTCCACCCAGCCTTCTTCGGGAAGTACCTGAACGAGTACAACGGCTCCTACGTGCCCCCCGGCTGGCGTGAGTGGGTGGCTCTGGTCAAGAACTCCCGCTTCTACAACTACACGCTCTGCAGGAACGGAGTCCGCGAGAAGCACGGCGGGGACTACCCCAAGGTCTGGTTCACCCCCTGCACCGCCCCTTAGCCAACGACAACCAGCCATCACTGGACACCACCCAATCACTGCAAAACAGAATGGTTTTTCTATTTCAAGATGTGAAGATAAGATGTGTATATATTAGAGCTGTCAAGCGATTAAAATATTTAATCGTGATTAATCGCATTAATGTCATAGTTAACTATTATTAATCGCGATTAATCGCAAATTCTTTTTCTATGCTAAATATCCCTTGATTTTTTTGTCCCATAATTCTTCTCATTTTAATTCTCTTATCAACATGATGAAGTGCATCGGCTTGCCTTGTGCAAATGATTTTCTATTGATAACAACATTGGCATATACTGATCAAAACAGGACGATACAAAAAAAGAGCCTATAGTGCAAATAAACGACTGCTTTGAACAAATGTCATTTGAACATAGCAGTCAGGCTACTGCTTCTTTGTTTTGAGCCAAATTTTTTTTTTTTTTATTATTTTTTTTTTTAATAAAAAAATTACGTTAATCGCGCGATAAAATTTTTAACGCCGTTAAATTTGGTTTGCGTTAACGCCGTTAATAACGCGTTTAACTGACAGCTCTAGTATATATAAATATATTTTACGCATCTTGAGATAGCAAAACAATTCAGTTTTTGGTTAGTGATTTGGTGGTGTCTAGCAATGGCTGGTTATATATATGTTTATATGCATATATCTATACATATGTGTATATGCTGTGTCTCTTGATTTATATTAGGGCTGAAACTGGTATCTGCATTGAAGCGTACAGTGCGGGGTCCGCAGTGCAGGGATCGTAGCTCTGCCCTGGGAACCGAACAATACATTAGGTTATCGGAGGCTTCGGAGCTAGTAAAAAGTAGATCAATGAATGATTTAATTGGAAAGATTATGGAATGATGGGCATGAAATGAAGTGGCCTTGCGGAGTCCATGGACGGTCGTACGCCGTGCATGCTGCTGGGCCGGGCGCTGTGCTCACTAGCAAGGCAGGTTTTAAACACACTCACACACACACACTAAAACGTTGACCCCGTCCCCGTCCTGAAACTGCTGGGGGCGCTTGCTCCGCAGGAACACAATGAGGTGGGCTGCCACCGTGTCGAAACACGTCTCAAGTGAATGTGTTGATGAGACCAACAACAAGACGGGGTGAAGAAATGTAACAGCAACCCAACAGCAACCCCTTCCCCCCTACAGCCTTCAGGCTACACTATCTGGTCAGAGAGACCACCGCAGCGATAGACAGATTCCTGGGCAGATATGATACCCTGCTCTGTGGTACATCGTACAGAGCTCATAGGCATGTTTTGAGTGCTCGACCATAGATCCGCTCGTACTTCCCGCACACATTTTGCCCACCAAGTAGTTACTGCCTCATGCAACAAAAGAAAACAAATTGACATGGAGTTATCACCAAAGCCTTCAGTTGCACTAAAGACAGACAGTTGGACGTCTAGAGCTACTGAGCTACCTTACTGTAACCTTACTCTTTAAAGCACACTTGGAGCTACGAAGCCCAGTCACACTTTGATTTCTTGATGATAGACGTGTCTTTGTTCAAGGCACCGCTGTGCGACTTCATTTTGACATATGCTGCTGATCTAAGCAATCCTTTGTCGGAGTATAATTAGTGCTTAATTCTTTATTTTCTAAAGCAGGCTCTGGTGTTTTGATTATGTTGCCATATGGTGCTGGGAGCCAAGCTATCCATGTTGTTAATTGTTAACTGTTATAATGAATATACGTCCTGGCACTCAAAAATAGTACTTAGTTGTGGAGCATCTTATCCTAGCTGGCTTTGTTGTGCATGGGTAATTGGTTAACCCAGCATATGTTGGGGCTTGGTTCCATCCTTACTGTACCGACAGGAAGGATGACAAATGTACTTATGGTAAGTCGCTTTGGATAAAAGCGTCTGCTAAATGCCCTAAATGTAAATGTAAATGAATGGAACATTTAAATTCACATGAAGTATTTTCAGGAATTTATTTAGTTGATAGATAGATATAAAGACATTAAGACTGAGCCCTGTTGAGTTTATTTTAATCCCCGTTCAATCCTCTAGCTCTTTCTTTGTTTCTATTTCCTACTGACAAGCGTGATGTTTTGTCCGTCTCGGTATGCGTCGATACGAGTATATTCATGTGTTTTTCGCAGGACTACCTGACAGACCTCATCACCAGGGACAGCATCAACTACTTCCGCAACTCCAAGAAGATGTACCCCCACCGGCCAGTGCTGATGGTGATGAGCCACGCTGCCCCCCATGGCCCGGAGGACTCAGCGCCGCAGTACAGCACCGCCTTCCCCAATGCATCGCAGCACATGTAAGAGACCCGCTCACACTCTGAACACATCCATCACTCACCAGAAGTAATGCATTTTACACAGGTAAATACATTGTTACAGGTTGAATTAAGGAATTAAAATGTAAATCCTTTTATCCTAATATCTTAGAAATTGTTAACCTCTCTGACACAGTCCCTGGATTTAATTGGATACATTTTAAATGGATGAACGCGATAAGAGGAACTTTTATTTTGAAATGACCAAGAGGATTAGGTCAGGACACTATCCCTGAGTCCCAATGCCAGCTGCTCTGTCTCTTCAGAAGACTTTCATTTAAGTAATTTTGCATACGGTGGACAATACTAAATCATACAAGTAGACACAATTAAAAATAAACAAATTAAGCCTCATTGGTTTCTCCGCTGTTATGTGAGTAATTCATGTTTCCATTAATTTTCAGCTGTAGGTAATAATTCATTTACATCTGAGCAGCATGGCTTATTTACATATAGGGCCAATTCAAAGTCCCTATTTTCCCCTATCTTGTGTTCACATTAGTTATATTGCTGTAATGAGCTATGTTAATTTGTACCATTTTGTCAGGCATGCTTAAAAAGATTCATGGACCATGCCAGACATGTATTGGTAATGAAAATAACCAGATGGGGACGCTGGCATAGACACACACACACACACACACACACACACACACACACACACACACACACACACACACACACACACACACACACACACACACACACACACACACACACACACACACACACACACACACACACACACACACACACATCCAACACAGATTTAAAATCCATGTATCCATACATGCAGTGATCATTTTGTGAACACATACTCACTAATGCATATATGCTACGCAGGCACACAGTCAGTATGCATAGCATGCAATCACACTAAAACACAAAGTTAAGCACGTAAGCTCACCCATAAACACACACACCCATAAACACACACACACACACACACACACACACACACACACACACACACACACACACACACACACACACACACACACACACACACACACACACACACAGTCCAGCATAGGGACTCTTTCCTCCTGTGCACCTGACGTGCTGTCTAGCACTGCTGGCTAATGGCAGCCCTCCTATGGGCCTATGGAGAGACAGCCAAGAGATCAGTAATGAGCCAGTACCTCCCAAACCCCCCCACTCACCCCCACTCCACAGACACACGCGAACACCCTCCCCCCCTTAAGCCTCCTCCTGCCCCTGGCCCAGCGCGCCTCCTCTCTTCCTCCTCTCTCCCGCTGTAACCAATCCCACCAGCATCATTAACCTATGGCACGCAGCCTCTTCAAACAGACGAGTATTCCACAAGACCCAGCGCCCGAGTCTTCCAACTAACTTTTAATTGCTTTCCGCCGATACATTTACTCTCCTGAGTGGAGAGAGGCTCTTCACCCAACCTCCCCAGCCAACCCCTCCACCTAACCTCTCCACCCCCACCCCCCCACCCACCGCCCCCCTCCCCGATCTGTTTGGTGATGGAGCTGGTAAATATTGTAGCGTTCCCGTGGTGATTAACTTTCTTCATTCTGCGCTCAGTGCTCAGAAAGAGCATGCTGGCCATCTCTAAGTTTTGACTAAATTTTCTAAGTTTAATTAAGGCAGCAGTGAATTTGCATTCAAATCTGACTCAAAAACTGACTTGCAAAAAAAAGAAAAGGAAATCTCATGAAATCGATTCCACTTTGAGTGTTAAATATGGTTGCCTTCTGGAGAACGCGTCAGATATTCAGCAGTTTATACTGAAACAATTAAGGTTCCCTTATGGCCCCCCGCGTTTGAGTATTAATCAGAGAATCCTTGCAGAGTTTGGACCTATCGATTACACTGCTTTGCATTTATATATATTCTGCTTTATTGTAAACACTTTCCCTGCTACTTGGGAAATCAAATGCTGGGAGACAGTCGCACAAATAGAAAGGAGTGTTGTGTTTTAGCCGCACAATAAAAAATAAAATTTGGTACATTATGCTATAATCCAATATATACGTACACTGAAACCCAATTCCAGCAGTTATCAGCGAGTAAAGTTTCCTATCTCTCTCTTTATTTCTCTGTCTATTCCTGAATATGTCTCTCCATATAACTCTCTCACTCTTTCTTTCGATCTCTTGCTCGTAATATCTGTCTCGCTTTGACTCTCTCCCTCCCTCCCAACTGCCCTCCCACCCTCCTTCTCCTCTCTCTCTCTCTCTCTCTCTCTCTCTCTCTCTCTCTCTCTCTCTCTCTCTCTCTCTCTCTCTCTCTCTCTCTCTCTCTCTCTCTCTCTCTCTCCCTCCCTCCATGTCTCTGTCTTGCTCGCTCTCTCAGCACGCCCAGCTACAACTACGCGCCCAACCAGGACAAGCATTGGATCCTGCGCTATACGGGGGCCATGAAGCCGGTCCACATGCAGTTCACCAACATGCTGCAGCGCCGCCGCATGCAGACCCTGCTGTCTGTGGACGACAGCGTGGAGAAGGTAGCTTGGCCCACGCACGCGCACACACACACACACCTACACACAAGCACGCACATCCATGCACAAACACACATAGACACACATGCATGCACAAACACATCTATACACACATGCATGCACAAACACATCTATACACACATGCATGCACAAACACATCTATACACACATGCATGCACAAACACATCTATACACACATGCATGCAAAACTCACCCCACACATGAGCATGCGCAAACAGACACACAGACACACGGCGCACCCCAAATACACACATCGACACTCACAGGCAGGCACACACAAGCACAAGCGCACACATACACAATTGCAAGCAAACACACAGACACACACACACACACACACACACACACACACACACACACACACACACACACACACACACACACACACACACACACACACACACACACACACACACACACACAGAAACACACACACACCCATACAGCTGAACACACACTATTAAACAAAGAGGTTAAAGACTCACACATACACAATTTTACACGCAGGCATATGTAAAAAAAAACGTACAAACACACACACACAGAATACATCTACACAATGACACCTTCACACAGGCTCACATACACACACCTTCTCTTCCTCTGTCCTGGGGGAGCTGTGCCTCTTCTTCAGTGAGTGTGTAATATATTCATTGACACACTTGCTGCATACTTCACACTTATTCTTAAAATTTTGCGCCAGAGGCACACTTGTGAGCTGCTAATGTTGTTTTCATAAAGTGAAGGTCAAGTCGGGTCAAATTTATTTGTGTAGCCTTTAATCACAGTCGGAGTCTCAAAAGGCTTCACAGGTCCACATTATAAGTGACCACCTTACCTGGAGCCCTGAAGAACACAGAGGACAAACCCGAGATAAGGGACGCATATCGAGTTGTAAGTTCAATATGAAACTGAAGGAGAATATGAGTATTCCCATTTGAATATGAATATGTTCAATTTGAGTGAGGTTATTAGTTTAATAGGGGCATATTGGGCACAAAAAGCAAATTAACTTTAGGGGAAATTATGTTATATACTTTTTTTTTACCATGAGTACAATAGGCTAGTGTTCTGCTGACATCACAGTGAAAGTAACCGTCAGTGCCTATGACAGGTGTACGACATGCTGGTGGAGACGGGCGAACTGGACAACACCTACATCATCTACACCTCGGACCACGGCTACCACATCGGACAGTTCGGTCTGGTCAAGGGCAAGTCCATGCCCTACGAGTTCGACATCCGCGTGCCCTTCTTCATACGAGGGCCCAGCGTGGACCAGGGGGCCATGTGAGTGATGCACCAACGACCACCACCAGCCACCCACCATGATCACTCCAACTGCATAACATTGCCTTTTTCATAACGGTACAGGCAGCAATGCTTATTAAGAGGAAGTATCATGGGTTGAACAACAGGTGGATTCGTTCGATTGTTCTGATGAAAATACTGCTGTATACGATATTATACTAGATACTTATTCTACTTAGAAATATATTTGTACAGTTCATGTATTTGTAACTGTTCGTGCTGAGGTTAACACTCCTGCCGTTGAGCAAGGCACTGGCATTAGACCTGGAGTTGCTCCCCAGCCACTGCACTGTGGTTGTCCACTACTCCCTAGTGCTGTAAGTGATGGGGTGAAATGCAGAGATCCCATTTTTTTGCACAACGTACTGGTGCGATGACTAGTGCATTGAATCTAAACTATCCTCTTCCCCGGCAGCAACCCCCACATAGTGCTGAACGTTGACCTGGCGCCTACCATGCTGGATATGGCTGGAGCCGACATCCCCGCCGAGATGGACGGGAAGTCCATCCTCAAACTTCTGGACGCAGAAAAGCCTGTCAACAGGTAACCAGATCATATCCGTGTGCACACTGGCTCAAAAGACACTCAGTGGTAAGGGGGTTTGACTCCCAGTCAAGGTTGTGGGTTCAAACCCCAATGTCTCCAAAGTCTGCCTTTAGGGCTCCTTGAGCAAGATGCCCTTACAGCTCATTAATGAGAAAAATTCTAATTCACGTTGCTTTGCATAAAAGCATCTCATGAATTATTAAAATGGTGAGAGTAAAACTAAACGAGCAGCCTAGATTAGATGATTGAGTTTCTTTATTACTTGTTGGAGTGCAACAGTAGGAATTATTAACGTGACTTTGCTTAAGACCAAGGGCTGACAATTGGCAATTCTCAGTTTCTCTGTATCCTTAAACATGCAGGACACGTCCTCCTCAAATTAAAAGTAGCTCCGCAATCTCTTCTCCATGCACGGCGCAGACATGACATTTGAAAGAGCTCGGCCTGTGTGTGTTCAGGCCAAATATCACGGCGCGATGCTAACAACCCCTCTGCTGCCTGTCTCCTCTTATTGTCAGGTTCCAGTTGAGCAGGAAGACGAAGACATGGCGGGATTCCTTTCTGGTGGAGCGCGGGTGAGGCTCTATTGATTGCCCTTTCCACAGCAGGCATTTCTCCTCCAGTACGCCGGGCCCATAGGGTGACATCTAACGTATGACTGGCTCATCGTTCCGGCGGGTCACGAGGTCCATATCTCACGCACATCTCCCTCGCTGTGTTGCTCCCGCTCGTGCGCAGGAAGCCAATGCACAAGAGGACGGACGGCAAGGACGTGGATCAGGAGGAGAACTTCCTTCCCAAATACCAGCGGGTCAGGGAGCTGTGTCAGAAGGCGGAGTACCAGACCTCCTGTCAGCAGCCTGGACAGGTACCGGCATCTCACGCAAGAAGGGTGCAACCTCAGTGCCAATCCTAATGCAGAACTAATGAACGAGCTGCCCTTATACTTTCCCCTGTTGCCGCTAATCAGAGTCAAGTTTTGGATTATTAGAGAGACGATGATGTTGCGTATCAGAGACAGACAAACGCAATGTTTTACCCATCCTAATGTCAGCACCTGTCTTCCTGTCTAGAAATGGCAGTGTGTGGAGGACCCCACGGGCAAGCTGAGGCTCTATAAGTGTAAAGGCATGGCGGGTCTCTATGCTGCGCCGCGCATGCAGGCCCTGAAGGCCAGCAGTGATGGACCCCAGCCCTACGTCCCCCCTGTCAACGCTGACGGCTGTGACTGCGGGCCCCTGGGATTTAAGGCGGAGGCCCCCAAGAGGACGTTGGTAACCAAGAAAAGTCAGTTCCCATGCTAGTCACTGTGATCCGACTGGTTTTGCTCTGTCCTCGTCAGTGGTTATATTTAGAAACTCCAGACAGATTTGTTCCGTAGCACACTTCCCTTTTCTTTCAAATGTCCTGACAGTATACAAGCCCTCTCAAACAGGGCCATTCACTTCATGCTGAAGTAGCTATTGAAGTACTAATTTGGCACGTCTGTGCTGCCACCCAGTGGTAGACCTGAGATCCCACACAACTCTTTTAAATCTCTTGAAGGCAAGAGACATTTTTATTCAAAAACAAACAAATGATGAGCATGAACTAGATTTTCTATTTATTTTGTGTTTCATGTGTTAATATCTTAAGTGGTAGATCTAGGTACAGTATTCCTTTTGTGTCTGGGATTAATATAGTCGTATCTAATCTTAGTAGACCTAGATCTCAAAGCGGCGGTTAGGCTGCCTTTCATCCCTCTCTAACATCCATGTCGACGGTCCCGTTCAGAGATGAAGTCCAGCAAGACGGTCAGCAGGAGCCGCTGGGCGCGCTCTGTGCCCTTTGAGCTGGACGGGGACCTGTACGCTGTGGACCTGGAGGACGGCTACCGGCCCGTGGGCCACGGTAACCACAGCAACGAGGATAGAAGGAACGGAGCCGAGCAGGACGCCCTGGATGACGACGCGGAGGGGTTCAGTGGGATGGGGATCACGGCCAGACCCACCCCCACACCAGGAAGTAGAGCCACACCGTCGGCCGCTCTCAAGGTGACCTACAGGTAGGACCCGGCCACACACCTTGGATGAATGAATGAACGAACGAACTAATGCCTTTTATTGTCACTATACACAGGACAATGAGATTCAAAGTATCTCCTTCCCAGTGCATACACATGTAGAATTCAAAATACTAATCTAATAAAGTACAAAATTAATAAAATAGTGCAGAAAAAAAGGGGGGGGGGGGGGGGAGGTGCACAGTTCTGCGGTATACATATTGAATATATACATATACAAGAATAAATAATACTCTTCCATGCTCAAGGCTTGATAATTAGAGAATTCATAGCTTCTTAGCACCCTGGCTCCTTCTTTTACCGTTGCCTCCGGATATAACTGTGTTGGCTGAAACATTAGGGAGAGGACAGATGCAGACGGACCTGAGATTTCAGATTAATTCAGTTTTCACTCCGCACCTCTGCTGCTGAATAATGATGCATATGCATATGAATAATTATAAAAGGATAGTGCGGAGGCTGGGGTGATGGACTCCCAACTAAAAGAAATAGGACTCGATGCACAACGCGTCTGCAACGTGCCTGCCCTGTGGGCATCATTAGGAGCAACATGCACTCACCCCTACCTGCTCCTGAACGACGTATCTGAACTCACTGCATGTCTTGGATAAAAGCGTCTGCTAGTTGAATGAAAAGTAATGAAATATATAATTAAATAACCCATTATATAAATCTAGAATTTATATTGTCTGTATTTTGCCATGGTTGATAAATGCAGCTGTAAAGATCGTGTATTAGCTGCGCCAGCCACTCAAATCACTTACTAATTATTTCATTAAATGAGCCACGCACTCATACAGACACACGCACACCCACACACGCACACCCACACACACACACACACACACACACACACACACACACACACACACACACACACACACACACACACACACACACACACACACACACACACACACACATTGACGGCACTGCAAGGTGACCATCATCCCGTTGGGGCAGCGAGGGGTGGTGTACCCGGTATCGCCGGGGGAGTTCTAGCTGCCAGGCGTCCGCCTCCTCCTCCTCCACCAGCATCACCTGATGCTGCTGTCACCTCTATTCCATCTCTGCTTCGCCCGCTGGGCTTTCTGTTCCTCTTTCAGCCGCTCGCCGCTGCGGTTCCCTCTGAATGTGGGCCTGTCGAGCCCTCGAGAGGGCATCTATGGGAAAGGGCAGCACAAATAAAGTTTACTTGTCTTGGGAAAGGGATAAGTAGGTGATGTGTGTGTGTGTGTGTGTGTGTGTGTGTGTGTGTGTGTGTGTGTGTGTGTGTGTGTGTGTGTGTGTGTGTGTGTGTGTGTGTGTGTGTGTGTGTGTGTGTGTGTGTGTGTGTGTGTGCGTGCGTTCCCTACAGGTGCTCCATTCTCATGAATGACACAGTTAAGTGTGACGGAGGGCTGTACAAGTCTCTCCAAGCCTGGAAGGACCACAAGCTACACATTGAACATGAGGTACTTTGAATGGCTAATCCACTCGACCTCTAACTCTCTCTCTCTCTCACTCTCTCTGTGTGTCTGTATCTTTCTCTCTTGCTGTCTTTCTATCGCTCTCTCTGTCTCTCCGTCTCTCTGTCTCTTATCACTATATCTGAGTCCCTCAGACTCTGTCTCTCTGGCT
>NC_044060.1:17342494-17502494 GCF_902167405.1 Gadus morhua | reverse complement strand
TTTTGATTTTGAGATATTTATTCCAAGTTGTTTCTTTATTTCTGCCTTTCTTCTTCATTCATAAGTAGGCCTAGCTAAAGGGTGGGCCTGTATATGTGATTGTGCATTGGTTCTACTAAATAAAGTGTCATGTTATAAACACAAATTAACATAAACTGTATCCCAATTATTTCCAACACAGAACGGATTCCAAGTGCCTTCATGTTATTCAATTGAGTTTTATATTACTCCACATAAACCAATATGATACTTCACACAAAACAAAGACATGTGTAAATTATGTATGTTGCTGTTTGACATATTATTGGTAGGCTATATCAGTGGACTTTGATCTATAAAATCAATGTATATACAGAATATGCACAACACATATTGCATTGGATTGTATGGTTAAGAAAGTTATATTAAGCTAACATGGGATTTGAGTAAATATGATTCAAAGTTATTCATCCTCGTCGTCACTAGACAGTCACGCTGTCTAGTGCCGAAAGGTTCAAGCGCCGAGCGCCCTCACCCAGACGCCGGATCCAGCGGCTTCTTCTTCAGTTTCAGTGTTATCAGTAGAAAACATTTAGCTCAACTCCAATCCCTTGCTCTTAACCACAGGGGTTTTACTTTACATTGGAACTATTGAAAAAAAATGGATGAATTTATATTAAAATATTCATATATAATAGAAGAGGCACTAAACCTAATAAAAAGAGCTGTGTCCTATATTTGTGACTTGTATAAATACGATCTGGTATTGATTTATTTTGGACTCAATGTGTCGCATTATGGGCTACAGAAATTAAATATGAATTTTCCATTGAAATATTAATATAAATAAGATGTCTTTTTTTCATCCATCAATTATATTTGTGACATCAATAACAATGTATTATTGGTCCTCAGTGAAAGCCCTGTGGTTGGGATCGAGCGCTCGGAGGTGAGCTCTAACTCATTTATTATATCTTATATTTTGTATCTCATAAGACAGCTGATCCATTCAAATTAACTATATTACATGGTCTGGGAGTAGGACTGAATATGTCTGCGGTGTGTAGGCTACTTGAAGAAGGACGCGGGACAGTCCAGCTTCCCTTTCCGCTCTAGGCGTCAACTCTGCTCATTTGGCGCAGTGTTTTTTTCAGCATACGCGGGCCATCAAATCACACTGAGGCGAGAACGCAGCGCCAATATCTGCGGGTAAAGTTTCAAAGTTACCAAACAGTAGGACTAGACATCTTTTCCACCAACGTAAGTCGATTATTGGGACGGTTATAGCATGAAGTGCTAAGTATTTCAGCATGACTGTCTGGTTTAGTGTAGAGGCAAATTAGTTGTCAGAGTTAAACCCGCCGCAAGTGTTGAGGCTTATCGGGTCGCGGTGTGTCTTCGGTGTTTCCATTGAGCTTAACCCCCATTGAAGACCACAACACAGGCCTATTATTGACGATAGGGGACAAGTTAGATTATAGTGGAAAAACCAAACTTTTGGATTGCTCAATTTGTAGAATTTGTGATCCCAACTAATCGAGTTACTGCTATAGATAATATGTAACGTTAGTTCTTAATGAGATGTTACATGGCGAAGAGACATATAGGCCTGAAGCATAACGTTAGCAGATAACGGGAAAGTGTTTAGTTCAGCGTTCAGTTGCAACACATGCCAGTTGCAGGGGCTATTTACGTTGACATGCCACTCGCTGAAACCCATCTAAAAATAAACCTACGGCCACAGATTTAAAATGTCATCGCCAACAGCCTATTGGGGGTAATTTGTAAGATGTATGGCTGTCGAGTCACGACTGCTGGTTCAGCCCCTGCTGACGCTTACCCACCTGCTACAATCACCTGAGGGGAATTGATTGCAGCGCTTGTGTTTGCAAGTACCCCGAATGCCTTTTTTTTGTTGTAGGTTAGGACTTGAGAACCACACAGGCCCCTAGAGCCGCCTCGTCTTGACCTGGGTCTTTTTGACCATGTCTTCCTCATATGCTGCAGCATTTTCAGCACTGTCCCTTAAGCCACAGGAAAATACAAAGCATCCTCCCAGCGCTCCGCCTCCCTCAGACATAGAGGTTAGTGTTGTTAACGGTGCCCCGAACCAGCCCGACCATCCCACTATTCACCCAGCAGCACCTGTGGTAGTTCCCCAAACAACCTCCTCCGAGCTTTTAGGACTTGAGGATGAACAGCAGGAGAGTTCAGAGGATTACTGTGTAGGTAAGTAAGTCGTAAAAAAAAGACCATTTCATTACATTTATTTCGCTTGGGTTCAAAGCGACTTACAGACCAGGTAGAAGAGTGAAGCAATGGTGGGTGGACATTGTGTTGTAGGTGGCTACTACGCTGTGGAAATTGGGGAGATCTTCATCGACCGCTACCAAGTGGTGAGGAAGCTGGGATGGGGTCATTTCTCCACAGTGTGGCTCTGCTGGGACATGGAGTGAGTCAGCCACCCACACAGTTGTATGTTTCCAGTTCACATCATCTTATTAAAGTCGCAATGTGTCGCATTTCAACTAACTCCTAGCCTAAAGTAACCTGAACATATCCGTAGTCGATGTTGATCGATTGTGAGTTCAATAATGTAAGCATTAAAATCACATACACGTACTATAACTGATATATTCTACGAATGACAAAGGCTGGCGAGGCCCGTACCATTCTTTGTTTACAAGAATGTGACTATGAACACTCCTAAAACCCCTCCCTATTTACGGTGGCCAAGCTGGGCTAGGTCGCGTCACACAAGTGCACAGCCAGTTTGAGTGTGCTGAACACGGTTATGGAGTTTTTTTGATTCTATAAATCTCCTGCCTACTTAATCTGAGGTGCTCAATCTAAAGCATTGCGACTTTAATCCCAAAGATACAGTGTGCAGAATTTAGTGGCATCTAGCACAACACAGAAACTAAATATATCAAATAAATATTAATGAGATTATGATTTCATGAAAATTAAAATGATGTTTCAGTTCCATTGGAATGAGCCCTTTATATCTACATAGAGAGAGGGTCCTCTCCCAACGGACCCGCCATAATGCATCGCCATGTCTCTACAGTATCCCAGAACGGACAAATGTCCCTATTGAGAGGAAGGGTTTTTCATTAAAAATCATAAAATGAATTGGAAGCTATGATCTAAGCTTATACTGAAAAAAATACTGGGAAGTTTATAAATCTATCAAGGAACCTCGTCACTCTAAGCTGTAAGTAGAAGGTCATTTTGGACCGGTAGAGGCCACAGCAGGTCGTTGGAAAGGGGAGGTGTGGGGGGAGCATTCAGTTGGTTGCAATATGCAACCTCACTGCTAGATGCCACTAAATCCTACAAAGTGCACCAGTTAATGTGACTCAAAATTGAAGGTGTCATTCTGTAAATGATTTGTGTTTAGGAAGAGCCACTTCGTTGCTCTGAAGGTGGTGAAGAGTGCGACAGTATTCACAGAGACGGCTCTCGATGAGATCAAACTGCTGAAATGTGTCAGTTGGTCTTTTTCTTTCTTGGTTATTCATATCAAATGCAATCAACTACATTTTGCTAAGTTATTTCATTTCTATACATTTTGTATCTGCCATTAGTAAGCTAGATATTGGATGTTTATACCTGTATTGTCTTGCAAAAACATGGTAGGATAAATATTATTAATACATTCTTGTACTATTAATGCAACTTCCACTATTATTTCTAATAATACTTAATAATAATAAACAGAAAAATAGTTAATATAACTATTCATAAAATATATACACAAGTTATAAGTCTAAATAACTAAATATATGTACTATTTTTTGATTACATGCCTGCCAAAATGCAAAATATCAAAAAGCAAAACTTGCAAAGTTCGAAAACAGCTCTTCTAAATAGGACTCCTTAGAAGTTACAGCGACGTTGCAGTATAGAAACAGATAATGTCCAAACAAAGTACCAAGCTCAGAATAAACCTCTGAATCCCTGAGTCTCTTCAGGGGATGTTTATCAACAACAGTGAACATCGGGATGCTGATGACCAATGTCATTATTCACACCATTTGAAAAGTGGTTTACAATTAAGAAGCTGCGATACAGCAGAATGTGGTTAGCGCTGATACAGAGATGTAGACACAGCTGCTGTCCTCGACACATGATCTTAATCTGAGGAACATTATAAAATGACCAGGGGACGATACATTTTAATATGGAACTATTCGATGCGATTCCATTCAATGTTCTAACAATCCAATTATTTTTTCGACATTTAGAACTACATGCCTATTTTAATTTTATATAACTATAACTTGATTCTGATTCTTTAATATAATTAGGCCTACTATCATCATTTTATAACACTACAAATACAATCAGTGCTTCATTAAAGTTCAATCCCCTTTTTAGTCAGAAAACCATATATCTTCTTCTGAATCACTAGCGTTTAGTGATGTTTCGTTACGTTTTCTGTTATTCCTTAAGGTGAGAGACAGCGACCCTAAGGACCCTACAAGAGAGAATGTGGTAAAGCTCATTGATGACTTCAGGGTCACCGGAGTGAACGGACAGCAACGTATCCTATACTGATTGAATATGTTACACATCATGAACATTTCATAGATCCATGATATATTACAGATCACAACTATGTAGAATACTTGTCAGGCTTTTATATCTAACGCTTGTATAGTATCTGCTTCCATTGCTACAATTGTCAGGGGTTGGATATTAGGAACTGTGTGTGTGTGTGTGTGCATACAGTGGAACTATGAAAGTGCTTCCTTGATTTGTTTGGTCGGCCAGACGTGTGCATGGTTCTGGAAGTGCTGGGCCACCAGCTCCTGAAGTGGATCATAAAGTCCAACTACCACGGCCTCCCCCTGCCCTGCGTGAGGAGCATCATCAAACAGGTGCCATGGGCTCTCGTACAAACTGGATTTCAGTGTGAAACTGATCCTGAAAGTGATACTAAGTCCAATTGTCGCTCCTTCAGGTTCTGCAGGGCTTGGATTATTTGCACACAAAATGCAAGATTATCCACACGGACATCAAGCCCGAGAACATCCTTTTGAGGGTGGACGAGGTTTACATTCAGAGACTAGCGGCCAACACCAAACTGTGGCAGCTTCCCAAATCCCCAGCGTCCCCCAGCTGCTCGCGTAAGTGAAGCCTGATCTCTCCTTTAATGACGAATCTGAAGGTGTTTTTCTTTGTAAAATTTGCTGTTTATGCACACTGATGCTGGAAATACTGAAACATAAAAAATAAATGTTCTGGGCTACGGAACGAGGGGACCCAAACGCTTGACACAGTGAGGCGGAGACGGAGTGAAAGTAAGTGGGGTTTATTGGGGCAGGGGTAAATGACATGCCAGGGCTAGGCAAGCAATGGTCAGACAGGCAAGGGTTCGTTCCGGCATGTAGGCAATCAGGCAGACAAGGCCTCGGCGACAGGCGGGTAGTCAGGCAGGCGAGGGTTGAGCGACAAGCGGGTTAATCAGGCAGACATGGGCCCGGCGACAGGCGGGTAGTCAGGCAGGCAAGGGTTCAGCGACAGGCGGGTGTTCAGGGAGGCGAGGGTTCAGCAACAGGTAAGCAGGGTGCAGGTGGAGAGGGAAGAGGGTTACTAGGGGAACAGGGTGAACTAGCAGATCTTGGTAGAGCGCTGGTAGGACCGATACTAACTGAGCAATAGTAAACGACGAACTGGCACCGGCTGAATGGAGATCCCCGGCTGAAGTAGGGAGTAGAGATTGCGGATTGATGGTAGGTGTGTCGGGAGAACGAGGGCCAGTGGCGTCAAGCGACCACTAGATGGAAGTGTTGGACCATTTAGCAGGAGGCGGCGTAACAAAGCCTTCAATATAATATAATATTATATATAAAATTGAATGAGTTTGCATTCTTTTTTGCATTTTTTTGTATTGAGTATATATTTATTTTTTAACATGGCGGCTATGGTGACTCTACTCCCTTACTAGAAAATACCAGCACCAGAGAGAAACAGGTGGGTATTTGATAAAAAACAAAAATCTTTTAGTTTGATTCGGTATGTGAAGGTGTGTCTTGTTAACCACAGTGAATCCCCTTCACAGAGCCTTTTCAACCTGCTGGGGAAGCTCAACGGGGTTTTCCACACATTGGGAACGTGGGTAAGATGTCTTCCAAACAACAGCCTTGTTCCTCCTCAATTCTTAACCCAGTGTGATCTGTCACTCTATTGAGTTCTTGTTTCTGAATTGGCCTAATAAGTAGTCTGGCTATTGCCAGACCAAGCTCAATCGTAGATTGCACGTTGGTCTGGGGAAGCTTCTGTCATTTTCTTCAGCACAAGAGGCGTGATCAACGGGCCAAGTTCAACTGACTCTGTACGCGATTGGTTGCTTGCCGTCGTTTCCCTGTCGTCATTGTGTTAAACCAGCCAATAGCGCGCCAAGGGGAAAAGCCAGCTCGGTAATTGGCCCCCCAAAAACTTATCAGAAGCAGAAAGAAATGCATTGCTCTTCTCCAGACCTTTGTGCAGGGCGAACTCAAATCGCCGGCAGAATGGGCGGGGCTTCCCAGTCTACCAAATAAGGGCATTCCGACCTCAAACTTATCTAAAGTATGATGACACAGTATACATCCATTCATGTGTGGCGACATGATTTCAAATCATGTCGCCACACATGAATGGATGTTAAAAAAAAAATTAAACATCATTGATTTGTTTAATTTTTACACTTTAATTTGTAAAGGTGTTGCGTTAATTAAACAAAACTAGTTTGAGATTGACATCCCCTTGTCTATAATGCCCTATACAGCGGAGACCCCCGCCCCCTCCCGCTGTTTAAAAGTAACTAGTAACTTGTACTTGTACTTTTACTTGAGTAAAATTTCATCCAAGTAATCATACTTTTACTTGAGTAGAATATTTTTGTACTCTTTCCACCTCATACATTTTGCTCAGCCTCTAGTTGTAATAAAGCTATGGCTATAAATTGGAAACCCCGGTTGATAATGTAAAAAATTGCTGAGCGCATAATATAAGAACATTTTGCCTATAATGTTACAATGCATAACATTTTGGTTTGCCTATTATGTTATCAAGCAAGCATGATCTTTTTTCCTTCAGTTATGTAGTAAGCATGATCATTTTCTCCTTATAGTGTGAGCATTTGATTATATTAGAAAATGAGTCAATTTATGGGTTAATTGTTGGAAAGTGTAGTATACTATGCATGCAAATCAATTATTCAATAGATTTGACTGTTATTCAGGTCTCAAATTGCATTGACATTTTTTAAATGAATCCTAACGAATATTGGTTAGTTTAAAATAATAATAACAAACAGCTTCTTTTGAAAGAAAAAAATGTGTGTGTGCGCATGCGTGTGTGCAGTGTTAGTGTGTGTGTGCGGTGTGCGTGCGTGCTGTGTGTGTGTGTGTGAGCTGCAGGCTGCTTGGCACTGGACCAAGTGTGGAGGAGCAACCACTTTGCATGTTTCATTTAGCATTTTGCAGGCTTAAATCCAGCAAACACTGCATAAGACATGGCACATGCAAAGAAAAAGGTTTCCAAAAAAGTGGTGACCTGTTGTGACCTTCCAGCATCCAATTATATTCACACGTATTGAGCAGGCCTTTTTCAAGATCGCATTGACCAATCATTAATCGTTAATATTGTGAGATGCATACATGTCCCATATTCTCTGTGTTGGCGTTCTCTGTGTCACATTGGGCACCGCCGGCTCCCCCGTCTGTTTCTCGGTCCTCAGACGGGCAGGGTCTCCCGGCGCCAGATGAGCAGACTGAGCAGGAAGGAGCACAGGAAGCGTGATGGCGGTGGAAGGGACGGCGGGGGGAGCACAGCGGGCCGTGGTCAAGGATTCAAACGTCACGTGTCGTTTGTTGATGACCTGACGCCGCCCGGCACCCCTAGCCACGACTGCCCTTTGAAGCAGCAGCGACGCCGGCCCGACAAACCCTTCCACAGACGGAGCATGATGCTGTTGGAAGACCTCGACCCGGAACAGAGCTACCCTGACACACTACCCTCTCCCTGCTCTCTAACAGCAGCACGCTCCCCCAAGGCCCGACCCCGATCTCTGTTGCTGCACCAGACTGCAGAGAACCACCAACAGACATCGCTGTCTTCGTCGTTACAAGGTCGGAATGATAGGACAATAATACCGATGTCTATTTTGAGCCACGTGTAGTTTTAAGGCCACTTCCACACTAATACAGGTATATTTGATCAAATAGATTACATATAAATCGATTATATGGCTTATCTTTTACCATAACAGTGTTTTTGTCATTCTTCTTTTTTTTTAAGGCTATTTTGCTGAAAGTTTAATTCAACAAGACTATGTTGTACAGGTGTGGCTGAGGTGGGGCCGGTATCGGACGGAGACACAGTTGACTCTGTAGACGTGCTTGTGAACCTGCTTAAGCCAGAGAACGCTGACAAGATCTTAATCAAGATCGCTGACCTGGGAAACGCCTGCTGGGTGGTGAGTGACAGACAGTCCCAGCCCAAAGTAAAGTAACTGGTTTTGAAACTCTTGTCAGTGTCCCAAAACCTTTTACGTCAACGAAACACAAAAGATAATGTTACATGTTGGCACACTAACGATACTTCTAAACTGGCTCAATCTCAGAAACTCATCAAAAGTTGTTTGTTGCAGTTTAACGGGCCTATGTAAAAGCTTTTCCTCTCAGTGAGGAATAGCTAAATAACAATAACATTGTACAGGGGGATGTGTCTACTTCACACCTTTTGTCTTGTCAGGAAAACGTCAAAAGGTATATAATTATACATGCAAGTTGTGTGATCTGAATCAGATCTTTGGTAGTTTGTACTGGTGGAGTGTAAGCCAGGAGGAAAAGTAGACTTGAGAGATTGAAATGGATTTCATGAAACATTATTTCCAGATTCTTAACGCACACCTTGATAACCCTTAAGAACACAGTTTGAAGTCAATTACGGATTTTCTCTGGTCAGGCCCTTTCCTGTGTGTGGAGCTCAGCTACAGCTAATATTAACAGCTATAAATAGCTAACTAATAATATTTTTTTGGATTGCAGCAGCTCTACCTTGAGCTGTGTGTACACAAAGTGTCCAGGCTTCCCCAACAGGTTCACAGTAAGATACTTAAACTATCTGTTTTTACTTTACTCTAATTGTGGCTTGAAAGGGGGTATAGATACAAAGCACAATAACAAATATTGCTTCTTCTGTTGAATTCAGATAGAAAAACACACATCCTGTCTGCTTGCGTCTGAGATTTAGGATAGGAGGTTTGTTGTTACATGCGCATGCCACACGAGTTGTTGCTAGCAACCATCAGTCCCATTCTGCTTCGCTAGAGCCTCGGTAGGGCTAAAGGAATCCTGACCAGCCCTTATCCTCCTCCTCTCTTCCCTTAGAACAAGCACTTCAGTGAGGACATCCAGACGTGTCAGTACCGCTCGGTGGAGGTGCTGATCGGCGCTGACTACGGCCCTCCCGCCGACATCTGGAGCACCGCCTGCATGGTGAGCCCGGCCCCTCCCACCGGTCTGACGGCCCAGGGGAACCACACGCATATCAAGTCAAGTCCCTTTTAGTTGTGAAGCCCTAAAGTACAGGCTGTCTGAAGGGCCAAGCATCGTGACCATCACGCTTTCTCAAACTTTCTTCTGTAGCGAGACTAAGTGACTTAAAGTGATCTGAATGTAACCTTTATTAATTACCTATTCAAATGGGCATCGCTTCCGTTAGGAACAATGTAATTTGTATTAGATTATGCTATAAAGTCACTCGCTGATTTGATATGGTTCTTGACATTTATATAATAAAGAAATGCCTTAACATGAATAAATTATAAGTAGGTAGAAATCGACAAAACCACAAACTTCAATCTAAATTAAACGCACATCTAAAATTGGGGAACTGCTTGACAGGGGAATCGACGTGATGATTTTCTCTGGCACAACCCAGTGTTCATGATACAGAAAAAAACGTTTTATTTCGCCACATGGGCACAAAAAAGGAATCACACATCTTCACCCCCTATTTGAGAACAACCATTTCATGTTAATTAACACACTCGCACATAAATATTGGGTTGGGAGAGAACAACACCTATTTATTTCCCCTTTTTTTTTCTCCTCTTCCTTTTCTTTCTATTGTGCCTGCAACTACCGCTTTACACATAGACACCATCCACACTCACGCATAACATGTTTATTAGGTGAGTGCTGCATGCAGCGCTCAACTATTGTTCTTCATAAGTTTTATTCTTTCTTTCTTTATTATTCTCCACAAACTTTGGGACCTATCTCCTTCCTCAATTTTTCACCTAGAGACTCCATTCAAATTTTAAAATATCAGAATAGCTTGGAATCGCGCGCTTCCTTTCAGATTTTTTAAACAAATCTACACACTTGTATCTTCAATACTGTCCAAACGGAATTTCAAGAGCGTTTTTTTCAGTTGCGTAAAATAATTTAGGTAACCATAGCAACGCCGGTAAACAAACCCCGCGAAGCACAATCCCTACAGAGGCCATCCGGAGGCGCATTTTGTGAAAGTATCACTCCGCGCCTTGAAGTGGGAAGGGTCAAAGAATACAACTGTATTTTTACTAGTTTGTGTGTGGAGTCATTTTGCCATAATTTTAACAGTTGTATAAAAGCAATAGCACAGTTCACTGAAGCCTAAAATCGGCGAGTGAACTGCTCCATAGGATAAATTGCGGGCGAACCGCTCTATCAGAGCCTTCTCTCTGAGGGACGCTAAAGTGTGTTGCATAGCGACGGTCGATGCATAGCGGCAGCCAGGAGGGACTACTTTTTGGTAGTCTTTGATAAAACGGCTACTTTGACTTTCTTGGTTTCTTTTTAAATGTAGTGTGTCTATGACTTTCGTTTCGCCATAACAGTAACCGTTGTATAAAAGCAATAGATCACTTCAGTCAGTGGTATGTATGAATATGAAGGGGGTCATATTGGGGTCATATGAAGGGGGTCGCCGGCCCTCCGCTGCGCGTCGGGCCGGACAACGCCCCTTAACAGTGGTATAATGAGCACATACCACAGCCTGGCGTGATCTATTGCTTAATTATATTATCACACACACACGCACGCACGCAGTGCAGGGCAATACATTTGACATTTCAGATACAGCACCGCTGAATGCTTTGCGCTTTTCATTCAGCGGTCACTTTATTTGTTTCCAACCATTTACAATTTCTTAAATGATGTGCATGTTTACATTGTTTACTCCATTTAGACTCAAATTCAAAGTTCAAATCCCTTCACTTGATCCCTTCACTTGCCATTTAACATCTCTTTACGTCTTGAAATATCTTTATTAAAACATATTTTCAACCTCACCTCAGAAAACTACAGCACTCACCGCATTTTCTGCAGGAAATGCATTTTCTAGTTTTATTTTTTCTCTCTCTTAAACTCTAAAGCACTTTGAGATTTCTGAATGTAAAGTGCTCTACAAATTAAATATATTAATATTATTTATTATTATAACATGACCAACCCGTTCCTACACCCTAACCGTGACCACTTAATGTGAGGTGATCACAGATCACTCCACCCATTCTTTAATACCATCACGTTTTGTCATTTCTGATGTCGTCCTGTATCGTTTCCCTCTGTCGTCTGTTGTCTGCCTCTCACCTTGTCGCGTTCATGGACATATTGGTCGCGTTGTATGTGTTATGTGTTACACTTTATCGTGGTGCTATAATCCCCCCTCCCCTCATATGGATTCAGGACCTTACACAAAAGATGCGAGTAAGGTCTAAATATGAAAATAGTAAATGCAATGTATATAAATCTGCATACATATTGTGTATGCTATATATGTGTTAATATTACACGGGTCTTTTCAACGTTCCGTTCACTTGCATGGGCACTTCACAACTTCCGGCGGTCAATTATTTTTGGATAATTCATTGGCAACGGATGAATAATGACTGCTGTCAAGGTAAACAAAATGACTTTTTGCCTTTGATAACACTCTGGACATAGTCCGGTAACTTGTCAATGTAATAAGCGGGATATGTATCAACCCAAGCGCTGTCGGTTGCTAAGCGACGACGTCAACGTCTTGGGCAGACTATTTCTCTGCTGATCAACACTATTAATGCTGGTAACAAATACATTGTAAATAAATTGTTTCGTTTTGGCAAGTAGCCGTGTATAATGTAATGTATAGAACTGGGATAATGTATAGAACTTTGCCGGTCATTATCGTAAAATAAGCCCCTTCATGGCGAAGCAAGACACCTCCGCTGCGCATCGGTGTCCTGTTCGCCCTGTCTGGGCTTATTTTCTCGATAATGTTCTATACATTATCCCTTACATATATATATTGCTTCATTAACTACAAAGAAGCCCTCCGAAGAGGGGGGGTTGGTGGCGGGATAAAAAAAAGAGAAAAAAAAAAGAAGATAAAATGAACATACCGTGATTTAATACCGTTACCGTCTATGCCTCAAATCATACCGTGATAAACATTTTAGTCCATACCGTACACCCCTAATTTGAAGGAACTATTTTATGTTAAATTCGAGTTAAGTCAAGCTTTTTGGAGCAAAAACAACAGCTATTTGTTTGCTTGATTAAACTAACGTTAGCTACCGCTTGATATAATTTACAATAATATTGTATTCTTAGGGCCGAGTCAACGCAGAGTACTGCACGAACGTAGACCTTGCATAAAGTCAATCAATTCTAACAACATAGGGCTATTTAGATAGTTTTTGATAATCTGGCCATGGTGTTGTCCTATAATAGGACAACACCATGGCCAGATTATCAAAAATTGGCAATGGGGCCAATAGGTGTATTAGCCTGTATATCTCGAAACAATGATCAGTCCGTTGACCGATCGGTCCCCCCCTGACACTGTCACCTTTTTTCAGTGTTTAATTTGTAAAGTGGGAGGTCCCGGAACGCAGAGGGGGGGGGGTGGATCCGGCGACTTAGTACGGGGGTTATACACTGCCTACTAGGGTTGTGCCGATGGACGATGTCATCGTCCGTCGTGATGGCTGACTGACGAAAACATCTGTTTTAATGTGTGTATGTTCAATTAAATGGTTTATATCTTCAACAAATTCTGTTGCAAAGAGGAGGCGCGGGATCAATATCCTAATTAAAAAGAGTTAGTCGGCCAACGCTGACACATTTTGCAGATTGTAAATTGACATCAGATATTGTAAACGTTCACAATCCTGCTGTCATATTTAATTTATCAAAATTTCGATTAACTTGTACATGGCGCACACACATGTGGTCATGCATGGTAACGTTTTTTCCTCTCTGCTTGCTCATCAGATGCGGCAAATTTCAGAAGTGTCGGGCATGGTTTGTTGGCCCGCAGCTTTTCAGTGCGTCAACAGATCTCTGACACTTTCAAATGACATTAAATAATAATAAATAACATGAAATTCTTGGGATTTGTTCTGTAAATTAATATATGCGTATTATTATCTTCTTTTAAACATGTTTTTATTTGCCCAAATAAGTACCGGAACACAGGGAGGCCAAAATTAGGAGGGGCCGGATCTTGTTCCGGCAGGATCCGGCTCATATTAACCACTGCTTTTTTTACTTTGAGGAGTTTGCAGGTCTGCTGTAAACCTCATAACAACTATCAAACCTTGATCGAGCAACTTTCCCTAACCTGTACCTCTTGCAAGTTCAACTCGTATGAAAGACAAGGATAGCGTTTAATTAGTGAAGGAGATCAGATCATTGTTGGTTCTCTGGACTGGTCTGATCTTGCCTGGATCTCTCCAGTCCCAGCAGGATCACGTTGATCCGTTGATGTTTGTCTGAGACGTGTTAACCGGCCAAACCCAACTGCAGTCGCAGTATTTACCTTACTTAAACTTGTTTTTTGTAGATCTGTGGGCCTTGAAGCATGGCCTAAACTGCCAATCTGCTTTTAATGCTAAGGCGGGGAGACGCCTAGGAGTTGAAAGAGCAATGACCAGAAGATAATATTCTCAAAGAGAACTAAAAGAGGATGAGACTTTTATAGAGTTTTTAGCGTCTTACTAACTGGACATATTAACTGGACTATACTCCTTTTCTGGATAGCCTAAGATAATAATGAATTGACCTGTCAAACATTAAACCATATGAGGTAAAAGGCAAAGATTTTTGATAAAAGAAATCGATGTGTCACACAATCAAGTGTGTGTGTGTGTGTGTGTGTGTCTTCTGATTGACAGGCCTTTGAGCTGGCCACGGGAGAGTATCTGTTCGAGCCTCAAGCAGCTGATGCCTTCTCACGAGATGAAGGTGTGTGTGTTTGGATGTGGGGGGGGGGGGGTTACTCTTCATTTCGAGGTTTTCTCAGCTGCTGCTCCCATGATATTTACTCATTATTTACTATTGAGTCATGCAGTAGACGCTCTTATCCAAAGCGTAGATTATCAAATACAAGGAATTTGTTTAGTCTCGGTGGTTCATCACAATAAACATGTGAATTAAGTGAATGTGGTTAAATGGACTGCATTTATACAGCCTTTTACCCAAAGCGCTTTACAATATTGCCTAAAATTCACCCATTCATGCACACGTTCACACACCGACAGCGGCGTCAGCCATGCAAGGCGACAGCCAGCTCGTCGGGAGCAGTTGGGGTTAGGTGCCTTGGTCAGGGAAACATCGACACTCTTTTGACTAAATAGCGAACTAGCAACCTTACGGTCACCACTCAACCCGCTCTACCTCCTGAGCTACTGCCGCTCAGTAGCAGCACATGATTAAGTCATCACATGATTATGGGAATGTTATTAAGTTAATGTGATTAAGTTAATGTAACAGCCCCACAACGCTCACAGACCCTGATTGCATGTCCCCAGATCACATCGCCCACATCATGGAGCTGCTCGGACCACTTCCCACACCGTTCGCCCTCTCGGGGACCAGGTCCAAGCACTACTTCAACCGTAAAGGTGATTTTGTAAATAATAACAAGTCATTCACAAGAAGTTCTTCCACATAGTATCCTGCATTACCTTTACGAAGCGTAAGTAATATTGATCCCTTTGAAAATTCCTTTGATATTTTCATAACAATCCCTTAATTGTACACATTTTTATTGCCTTCAATTATTTATTAATCATTAGGTGAGTGCTGCATTCAGCAGCATTTTCTAGCAGTGTTGCCAGATTGGGCGGTGAGGCTAGACATGAGGGCATTTAGCAGTGTTGCCAGATTGGTTTTCCGCCCAATTGGGCTACTTTTAAAGGGGACCACCAGGTGTGAGTTTGATTAGCTTTTACAAGCCGTTTAAAAAATAAGCCCCTTCTGACGTCACTAGTGGTCGTGTCCACCTAGATCTGTGCTGGATAGGTCAGTCCACCAGCCTACCCAGTGGACTGAAGTAAATGTTGCTCATCTATCCAGCACAGATCTAGGTGGACACACCAACTAGTGATGTCAGAAGGGGCAACTTGTACCGGCTTGTAACGCTAATTACACTCAAACCTGGTGGTATAATATGTCCCCTTTAATCATGTTAGGCTGGAAAAATTATGTTAGGATGCGGGTAATTACAATTTGGGCTGTTTTTTTTTTTAAAACTGCTGGATTATTACTATTACAGCTGGTAACAGCTTTTAGCTTTCTAACCAAAGAGGTAGGCCTATAATATATGCAGCAGTAAACAACACCCTGTTTTACTGAGGCAACAACATCCTTACAGAGACACAAATCGAACCGCGGTGCAATACTGGAATAGAACAAAGCCATACAAATCCGATAAACATAGTAGCAGGAAATAATAACAGCAATGATGCCACAGCAGCACAATCATAAATACATATTCTTATTCTTAAGAAGTTTTTCTTCCTTGTTTTGCTGACAGAGAACTCCTTAATGAGGCTGGTCAAATACAATTTGCGCAGAATATTGCTCTCAATGGACAGATTAGAGAAAAGAGATCCAGTCTGTTTTGGCCCATCACTGATCTCAGTCTATCTCAAAATAGCGGCAATTTTAAAATGAGCGCTCCCCGCCGGCTCTCTGATTATGGCACTCCCACAGTCGAAGAGCCATATCCACTAATGGAAATCCTGTACTTCTCGCTTTTTCGACATTTTGGAGCTATGCTGTCCGGTAAACGTGACATAGTAACAAAATTGTCTTTAAGAACTGGCCACATCACAAATCTACCCAATCAGCTGCTTCATTTTTTATTGTTTCCTGTTATGGGCCAAAATAAATTATTTATTTATTTGCAAATAAATTATTTTATATCCTTGCAGATATGGTCCCCAAGGCTGCAGCCTAGTCTAGCCTGTGCTGTGATCTTCGTCTGGTTTCATTGTGAATGTTTGTGCAGGTTTTTATCAGGTTCTTCAGGTTTGTGCTCACTATCGGCCTTTTAGATGCCTACTATTATGCCTACATAATTTCAACCTCACTATACAACACATTTTTCTAGTTTGTATTACTCTTGTCGATGTCAATCGACCCATTGCTTTTAATTCAATTGTCATTATTAGGGGTCCGAGCAGCGAAGCTGCTTGGACCCCTAACTTTTACAGAATTTTTTTCTCAAATTCTGTAAAAGTCATACTGCAGCTGTCACACCAAATTTGTACCGGGTGCCAAATTTGTACCGCCTACTTAATCTGTTGTCCGTTGCCAGGCAACGGACAACAGATTACGTAAGGGGTTGTCCGTTGCCAGGCAGGTTTCAAAAAACAATCGCGCTCATGTTGCCAAAGACGAAATAATATAACACAGATAACGGATCGCTAGATAACCCTTGTTTTTACTTTATATTTGTATTGTATTTAATTGTTTAATTGAATTTAGCTAGTAAACTGAGTGTTTAAAGCAGGTTTCAAAAAAATTTGCGCTCATGTTGCCAAAGACGAAATAACATAATACAGATAACGGATCGCTAGATAACACTTGTTTTTACTTTACATTTGTATTGCATTTAATTGTTTAATCGAATTTAGCTAGTAAACTGAGTTCTTAAGGTGTATCATAGTCTAGCTTGTGTTGATTTAATTTCCTTAATTTAATTTAGATAATAGATTATAGGTAATAGATAGATAGATAGATAATAGATAGATAGATGGGTAGATAGGTGAGCAGGCATTTACTAACTGGTAAGTGTTTTTTATTATTATTATTCACGTTATCCCCATAACATTTAGCTATTACTGTTTAGGGAAATAGATAAATACAATACAATACAATAAATATATAAAGTTAGGAACGCTAATAAATGTAATTTGTAAAATAAGTGTTATCCGTCTCGTCGCGCTCAATGAACGAGTTTGCGAATGTTCTTGAACCTTCCCACGTCATTCGACGCGATCGTCCGTTGCCAGGCAACGTTCGACGCGATCGTCTGTTGACAGGCAGGTTTGGAATGGATTACGTATGGATTACGTAGGCGGTACAAATTTGGCACCCGGTACTAATTTGGTGTGACACAGATACGGAAGAGGATTAGGGCCACACATGTAAAAAAAAATTAAATTCTGACTTTATTCTCAGAATTCTGAGAAAGAAAGTCAGAATTCTGACTTTTTTCTCAGAATTCTGAGAGATAAAGTCTGAATTTTGACATTAATCTCAGAATTCTGAGAAAAAAGTCAGAATTCTGACTTTAAAGTCGGAACTACGGGTATCTGTAAGGACCAACCTCCGTGGGAGAGACACTTTGCTTTATGCAGTAGGAGGAAACCTATGGAAAGCCAAGAAGGCCACAATCCGGCCCTAGAATGGCGCGGTAAAAGTGCACGTCCCATAGCCAACTCACCAAGCTCACCAAGTCCAGTATTCAGTATTCAAAGCATTTATTCACAAATACGTTCTATTTTTTTGACAAGCGGAGCCGACAGTCCTGTGCGAGTATGCAAATTAGCCATGTGCGCCAAATTGCACTGATTGTTGTGCATTGTTGTGGATATGTAGGCTGGTTAGTTGTGGTTGTTTGTGGTCTTAGTGAAACAGCTTTGCCTTGGAGTTGGAGAAATTGGAGTGATTGTGTGAATGTGCGAGAGAGAGCGCACCTGCCGTGGTGATGTTGGGCTTGTTGTGGGCTTATATGTGATCAATGATGTATCTGTCTGATCGTATTAGCTGTAGATGGATGGTTAAATAATGTCACAAGATTGGTCATACTGCAGGCTCTCATTTGCAAATGCACTGATTGTGTGCCCGTCTCCAATATGCTATATACCTGGCATTTATTCAGTTAATGTTCTTCTGAGTGCGCAAGAACGGTGCCAATTATTGTCGTGTTTGCATTGTAATGCACAACTTTGCCCCTCCCTGTTATAAAATAACGTGCATCCCAACAACTTAAGCCAATGCAGGCTCCTATTGCTTTACCAGTGTGTTTAACGTGTGTGTGTGTGTGTGTGTGTGTGTGTGTGTGTGTGTGTGTGTGTGTGTGTGTGTGTGTGTGTGTGTGTGTGTGTGTGTGTGTGTGTGTGTGTGTGTGTGTGTGTGTGTGTGTGTGTGTGTGTGTGTTGTCATGTAGGCTATAGATATGGATTGATTGTCTTGGCTTGCTTGCATCCATGAAATATTGTAATGTTATGGCCTAGCTGGCTACTGCATATCGAGAACAATCTGGGGATGAGGGCATCCCCGAATATTGACGGGTATTTCGCACACTGCCATCTCAATATGACTAATAGCCGCGGCTATTAGTTCCGTACGGATTCCGTACGGAATTCTTGCACTTTTACCGCGCCATTCTAGGGCCGGATTGTGGCCTTCTTGGCTTTCCATAGGTTTCCTCCTAAGGCATAAAGCAAAGTGTCTCTCCCACGGAGGTTGGTCCTTACAGATACCCGTAGTTCTGACTTTAAAGTCAGAATTCTGACTTTTTTCTCAGAATTCTGAGATTAAAGTCAGAATTCTGAGATTAATGTCAGAATTCCAACTTTATTCTCAGAATTCTGAGATTAAAGTCAGAATTCTGACTTTTTTATCAGAATTCTGAGAATAAAGTCAGAATTTTTTTTTTTTTTACATGTGTGGCCCTAATCCTCTTCCGTACACAGCCTATACCGTAATTCGAAAACTCTTGACATTTTCAGGTATGGTTACCAATAACCCCCACTACCCATAAACCCAAATTTGTGGTACTGCACCCAAAGGTGGCGCTATTGTAAAAAATCATGAATTAGTCTTATTTCTCCTCACCAGATTGACCTGGACTCAAAATTCAGATGCATTTATAAAACCCCTAAAAATGTTATCTTTTCCCACAATTTCATATTAAAGATAAACATGATAAAAGATTCACAGGCTACAAAAGTAATAAAAAATTCACCAAAATCGCCACATAAAATCTTTAGACCAAGCATCACAAAAATCATCGAACAGAATTTATTTTATTTTATTCCATTTGAGAATTATTGGCCAATAAAGTTGGAGCATTTAGCCCATTTTTCTTATATGACCATTTTGTTATTGTATAAAAAAAACATACAAATATTATTAGGTGGATACTAATACCCCCCACTACCCATAAACCCTAATTGTGGTACTGCGCCCAAAGGTGGCGCTATTTAAAAAAAATATGAACTAGCCTTATTTCTCCTTACTAGGTTGACCTGGACCCAAAATTCTTTCATCATATTAATCTCTAAAATCAGATGCATCTTTTTCACCCTGGTCTTCTGCTCTAAAAATGTTTACTTTTCCCACAATTTCATAGAAAAGCCAAACGTCCACAGTCTCAACCCATTTTGCCTATATGACCATTTTGTTATTGTATAACTACCATACGGCTATGATTATGTGGATACCATTAACAGTGCACATTTTCAGATCTGTACTCTTTTAAGAAAGCCCTTAATTCTCTTGTGAAATGTGTGCTTGGAGTTTTCTTTAATGTAATTAATTTAATTCCAAAACTTTCCACCTTGAACTGAACTCCGGCGCATTCGGCAATCGACTTGTGTGGGCTTCCTGTAAACACGGACCTAACGGTAATGCTTGTTAAACTGTCTTTTTAAATAAACTCCGGGTTTGCAAACTAAGTTGTTTGTGTTTCTAGTCATGCTACTGCAGAGGTTTGGTGCTATTTTTAGCGATATTAGTGGTTTAAAAATGCCGATTTGGAAGCGAAACTCAATGCCCCAAGCCAATAACATGGACGCCAAACATTGCGCCGGGCAAACTCGAATACTCGATTTTCAATGAAAAAGGCATCTGGAGGGTTTATTTTAAATTTGATATTTTTCTGCCAAAACAATGACCCTGGGTTCAATTTACGCCGGAATTACACTTTAAGGGGAACTCCTTCCTTAACCATTTTCCCTAGATGTTGTGTGCTTATCAATAGACATTTTGACCATGTGAATGAGGCTGCAGTTCAGGTTTATAAGTGGAACATCTTTCTTCAAATATTACAATTATATGTTATATTTATATATCTGCCATTAGTTTGTTCTTGACTTTTAATTTTGCTCGGACCCCGTTAATCACTGCTTGCGGTTATCTTCTTTTATTGTGATTGTTGAAGCAGTTTGTGAACTAAGTATAATAATGAAGTTAGTTTGTTATAAGTGTGGTTGTTACTGTAAGCACATCTACTGTTCTTCATTACTCTTCTGTTTGCCAGTTTTTTGTGCAGGTAACTGCTCCTGCATACTTTCAGCTACAGAAATCATTCAACTTTCAAAACGTCCATCTCTTTAACGACATCTCTTTAACGGCTATCTCTCAGCGTTTTTTAAACGATTACGTTTTTTCTGCATTTTTTTTACAATGTAAGTCAATACATTGTAACTACTGCAGACATTGTAACTTAGTCAGTTTTCAATGGTAACCTTTGTTCAAACCATTTAACAAATCAACACACTTGTATCTTCAATAATCTGATTACCTTTATACTTTTTTCAGAATCACAGTTTATGTTCCATATCGGCTTCGTTTTCAGTTGGTCTCATTGATAAATGCTGAGGTTAGAGCGCAGAGGACACGCAGGTAGTTTTGCCAGATTTGGCGTTATTTCCGAACCGAATTGGACTACTTTATACGACGTTCAGGCATCGCTGACGCTAGCGTTGACGTTAGCGCTGATGTTAGCATGTAGCAACCAAACTCTCGCAGTACGTTAGGCCGAAACGCATTCTAGTTGATGTGTGGACACCATCCACGGGACCACAGTGCACTCTGGACACTTATGGCCCTGCTTATAGGGAAATGAATGCCATCTATATGTAAATATTATATTAATGAATACTAATGTGTACTTTACTTTATCCAATCAATGCAACCAGGCAGCAGCTCACTCGTAATGATCTGTAAATTGTATACTTTTTTGTTATATTGTATTTGTATTGTATAACTCTCCCATCGATTTACTCAGCCATGACTGTCACACTCGTGTATATTTCTTAAAGCTCTGCCGTAGCTCAGGAATTAGCCTCCCAGGATTAATCAAGTGTTTTCCTATTTTAGGACAACTGCGCCGCATCTCCAAGCTGAAGCCGTGGAGCCTGTGTGAGATCCTGCAGGATAAGTTTGAGTGGCGACGGGAGCAGGCGGCCCAGTTCAGCTCCTTCCTGCTCACCATGCTGGAGCCCCAGCCGGGAAAGAGAGCCACGGCTACACAGTGTTTACGACACCCCTGGCTGGTGGCTGTCTCATAGACAGACCAAAACCCCTAGCTTGTACCTCTCACTACACTACACACTTGTTGCATTGTGGTCAAGGGTTGATTACCGCACGGGTGAACCGGGCACATGCCCAGGGGCCCCAAGGGCTCAGGGGGGCCCTAAGCCGCTGAAGTCGCTGTTAGTAACTTTTAATGTTGCATTGTCGAAGCAATCAGTAGAGAAATACAAAAATCCAAGCGAAAACAGCAATAGTAGGTCAATTACTACTGAGTAAAAAAAATAAAGATTACTAGGGGACACTATTTCATTTTGTGATTTTGAGACCGGTCACTCACAGGCCACGAACAAGGCACTGTGATTTAAACATGGAGCAACGGCAAACGGTTGTAACAGTGAACTCTTAAGTGGAACAGCTAAGCAAAGAAAGAAAGAAACAAGAGAAAATGTATTTGCTGTTGACTTTTATTGAGGCCGCCGTGCCTGCGCAGTTCACTTTACTTAGCTGATCCGTCACTTTCTTATTGAACAGCCTCAAGAAAATTATATTTGACTCAAATCGACAAAAATGGCAACCCTTGTAAATCCTGTTTTGTTGAAATAAAGATGCATTTATTTGTATCTTTTTTTTTGGGGGGGGGGGGGGGGGGTATCTCATAATCTGTCTATGATTGTGGTGGAATCATTTATTAACTTTTTATGGCTTCCGCCATATTGCAACTTCCGGCACTTACAAAATATTGGAAGTGCCAGAAGCTCGGGAATAGTTGTTTGCGTAGCGGTGCGTTTTCGCCATCATTTATTTCTCAAAACCTTGCAGTTAATTGCAACTGCGATGCATGAATTATGCTGCTTTATCATCAGCCTGAGGACATGACCCATGACGCTATTTTCGTAATTCACAATAAATCTACTCATTATGATCATTGTGTTTATTTTTTCTCGTGCGTTTTCTTCTGAGAATGAAATAAGTAAGCAATATCTAGAATCATGGAAGTGAAATTACAATAGCTCTGGTACTCCCTAATTGCAAAAATTGGTTATCCCAAATAGACCTTGTTGATCAACACTATAGCCGTGTAGTGAAAATAAAAAGTGTGTGTATGGCTAGAATACAAATTGGAATAGCTCTTTACTAATTTCTGGCCAATCAGGGCATCTCTTTCATGACTTATTTGGGAAAACCATCTGGCCTGGCAATCACATTTCCTGTAAGTAATAATTTACTCCTAAGTACTAATATAGTATTACTGATTACTGACTATTACTATTATAGCTATGCACATAGCCTACTGTTTAAGTATTTATCTGCATATGTGGAGAATAAAGCATATGTCAGCTCAGAGACCTCTCAGAGTCTCCTCACTCGCTGCACGGTCGGAGCCAATAGCTTAAAACGCACGAAGAAGGGATCCGATATGTAGGCCAGAAATCACTTGCCTTTTCACCCTCTTCATGCGACCTGTTCTCAACAAACCGCTTCGCCAATGCTGATTTTGTTTACAAAATGACAGGCCTGATGAGTGACAACAATTAAAATACAGGCCTTTGTAATGTGGGTATCATTCCGATTCATAAAGTAATAACACATGCATTATATAGACTTGAGGGGTCAATTATTTTCATAAATTCGTGTCAAATGTCTTGGTAACATTTTAGAATTCCACAAGTGTGTACCTCAGTAGTGGGTGGAGATATGGAGGAGGTCAAGCTCATCGGGACTGCAGAACCCAGTGATTCTGGTTATCATGTCAGAAGAATGGAGGAGGTGGATAACTTGGAGGAGGAGCATGAAAATAATGAAGGGAGACATGTGGTAAAAGGACATTGCATCTATTTCCAAGATATTATTTTCTTTCCAAAATGAGCAAATGAGCATCACTACTAAAAAGTATTCAATTTATTATAGTTCAAGTAAATATTTTGAGAAAGCAGTCACAGTGTTTGGCTAACTGGCTACGGGGAGCTACAAGGTTATGCATTCAAGGTTAGAAATGACTATTATAAATATATTAATCTATGTAAAAATATTTAGTCTTTTAACTTCGATTTTTATTTTATTTTATTTGTTTCTGGATCAAGATGCTAAGTATCCACCTTGTTCCATACAATCTGCTTGACCTGTCTTTTAAAAGTCTCTTTTGATTCTAAGAGTTTTGTATCTGTAAGCAAACTACTCTAGATTATTGATGCCATTATTTTTTGTTACACAGTTATCTTTACTTAACAAGATCACACAGTGTTGTGTATTCAGTTTTATTATGTGCTGTTCCTGTTACTCCACTACACCACCAGATGGCACACTTACCAAGTGTTATACTGAAACTGTATAATGTGATGTTGAGTGATTAGAAGAAGAATACAGTGATACTCGTTGAGTGAACCTACAGTGCCCGTCTCGTTCTTTATTCCATTATATTAACAAGTACAAGTTAGTATAGATAGAACACACAGTTCAGTAAAGTTGAGGCAAGAACAGCAGGGAGTGCTCAACAAAGATCTTGGACAGGAATGCCCTTTTAAAAAAATAAACACCACACATTCAAACCACTAGCAGTCATTCCTTGTTTTTTGAAGCAACATGTCACTTTACCGGGGCTCAAAATTCCCAACACATCGCCCAAGCGTTAGCGTGACTTGCCCAACTGCATGCTTGATACAGTTCATTGTTCGGCTATGATGGGATCACCGTTATCTGTGTGCTCTACGTACGGGCATGATCGTAGTTCTTCACAAACCAGTCACAGGTCAATTTGACGGCTGCAAGGATGAAGGAAACGAGACAGAAACATGTTAAGGCACCTGACACTGCACACAATGCAAAAACCTACTTTAAATAATTTGTTTAGTTAGGATGAAATGCAAATGTTTTTAACGCATCTCTCAGTTGGAAACTCTTGGCAGCAAAAATCCTTATGATGTTTATAAAACAACTGATATGATATAGGAAACAGATGAGTTCATTCGTAGTATATGTAATCCATCTTCTATGTAATGTTTAATTATACTTTAATGCTAACTCGCTGTTTAAGCTTTGTGTGGGACAATTTTAACCACCATGAACAGATATATTACTGGTCAACGTACAACAACATAATTGCTATGTTTAATCTCTAACAGGACCCTGTTGTCTTGTGAGGAGAGTGGAAGTCTTTATCTCTGACCTTCTCTGAATGGTGTGAAGGTGAAGTCTGGAAGGTAGCGTCTCAGCTTGGCATTGTTGGCTGTCTTCTTCAATTGGCCATCGGACAAGCTGGTATCATACTGGTATCATGGGTCAAGGTGATTGGGTAAAATACTCTGGAATGAGGTTGACCTCAAATCTGCACTTTTTCTAGATCCTTCTTTTGCGGTCTCTTGTCTTTGCCAAGTTAGATGAGAGAATGGGGGGGGAAGGGGTCACTTACTCTTTAAGACTTTTTAAAGGATACTTCTATCTTGCCCTTGAATTCCAGTGCCTCTGCAATCATTTCCACAGCCTGTCGAATCGACACCTCATCCTCTTCGCCCACTGGATGAAAAAAGTAAATGTTTCTGTTCAATGAATGTTAGTTTTTCTCGATTGTATACACACAAAAAATGGAACAATGCACACAATTCTGAAAACTTGAAGTTCATGTATCAACTACAAGACTCCAGATTGCTAAACTCTAAGCACAATTCCACTGTTTTAAATTTTTTGCTAAACTCTAAGCACAAATCTCCTCATTTAGCACACTTGGTTCACCTGGATCACACTGGCCTTCAAAACGCAACAACTAATTACCAATAAGTCGAACTCACTTCTCACCTGTTCAACCACAACTGGCAAAGCACTTCAATCATGTGTCAGAGCATAAAAGAGGACTCGGTGAGCTCTAATGTGTTGTAGATATGGTCCTTTGGCCTGATCAGGATTGGAGGTGGGATGCAAACTGATTTACATGTAGATCAGTTTCACCTCATTTCTATTCTTATTTTTAATTTTGTTGGCCTACGAAAAGATTTTATGCAGTCAGTTCACATGAACATTTGATTGTACTACAATAAGAAAAAAAAATATTGAAATATATATTGAAATATATATTAAAAAAAAAAAATATTGAAATATATATTGTAATATATATTTAAAAATATATATATATTATATAAAAATATATATATTTTAGGGGGGGACCAGCGAAGCTGCTTGGTCCCCTAAAAGGTTAACAAAGCAAATATATATTTTAGGGGGGGACCAGCGAAGCTGCTTGGTCCCCTAAAAGGTTAACAAAGCAAATATATATTTTTTCAGAGTATCACATGGGGGGCGGCACGGGCAGTAAAAAATAAAAACGCGCTGCAAAGCGGTTTTCAATGAAGTGCATAACATTGTGTGGGGAATTGGTATATTGGCGCCCCCTCTGGCTGCAGGCGCACAACTGCTCGTTGAGAAGGTGCCGTGCACAGACGGAATGAAACCCCCACTGTAGTCACGGCCACCTTGGAGGAAGTCTTGCCCGGGGCGTAACTGGACGTAGAACCGTTACTGGGTGTGTATTACAAAAAAAACACCATCCTTTTTTATAGTTGACGGAGAGATGTTATAGGCCTATCCTAGATTAGAATTGTTTTATCGTTGGTTGTTGAACAAAATGATCAGTGTAAGACACTAGCGGCGCCAGGATTTTGATTGTGGGTGGGCCTCCAGAAAACTGGATGGGCCAGTTAAAATAAGCCAAAAAAATAAACCGGGTTTACATTCATCTCCGTTTCAGCGCTTTTCTGCGGCACTGAGGACAGCGACTCAGTAGCCTTAGCCTACCTGTGTGGCTCTTGTGTCGCTGTCCTCAGCTCAGAGCTGAAGCAGACAAAGACATACACCTTGGCAGTAAGCCTAACTTCATTTATCTCTTTTGAACGTTCAATACACAAAAAGACTGAAGCGGAACCTATACCTTTGGAGGGCCTGTTTCTCTCTCCATTCCTTTACCCAGCATTGCGCGCAGGGAACTGTCCAAAATTATTTAACTGTTTCTTATAAATTCAGAATGACAGAAGAACATGGACATGAAATAACAGCAACATTGAATCTGACACAGATTCAATGTTGCTGGAAAACTATCCATTTTTTTTTCTCCTGTAGCTTATTTCTTAAGAATAATTGAATGAATAACATATCTAACCATATAAACAACAGCATAGCAATCCGAGATAACTGATAAATAATCACAAATGCACACAATTCAATTCAAACTTGCTTGTGGGACTTGGGGCTGACAGAAGGAGGCGGCAGGGTTTCGTGCTGAACACAGCAAGAATTTCTTTATATTCCAGTGAATCAGTCAATTCCCTTTCGAATGAAAGCAGGGACAACGAGTTCAGTCTATCTGTCAACATTGTTGCCCTGGTGCCTGTTTTTATCTGATTGACAGCTGAAAAGAGTCTCTTAGTACTTGTCGTCTTGGGGAATGTGAGGTGGCTGTTCATGTTGTGGAAAATATCACGGGGGCATGCGTCAAGCACCTCTACGAGTGTTTATTTTTTCTCGTTCATGGTCTTGTTGGCCTTTGCCTTTCTTTTAAGCCGCTGCACAAACACAGCGTGCTCTGCGTCTTCCACCGGAATGGAAAAGTGCGCGCAGGCGGGCCGGATGAGAGCCTTGTCACCAAATGTGTCTGACCGTGGCAAGCAGGCAGCAGCGGCTCTCATCAAGCCGTATGTGCAGTGGCGGGCCGTACTATTAGGCAAACCAGGCATTTGCCTGGAGCCCCGGGCCCCATAGAAGGTTTTTGGGGCCCCCAAATTTTTTTTTTTTTTTTTTTTTACCTTTATTTTTCCCGATAAAACATTTAGAACAGTTTCTTATTTACAATATTGATCTGGTCAAGAGGGCCCCAATGCATATATTTTGTCCCCATATTTATTATTTTTATAAAAATCTCTTCACAATAGTAGCATCGGGATGTCTAATTATTACTCATGTTTTGACGATCTTTCCGTGTGCACCCCCCTTCAGTCTGCACTACATGGACTATTCCATGTTACGCGCATCACGCTCATCATGCGTATGCGGAAATTATGTCAAATTCAAAACAGTAAGCGGTAAGAGAGAGAGAGAGAGAAATCGAGTGAGACATAAATCGAGTGAAACATGAAGCGATCGTACGAAAGCGGGTCACATAAAAAGAAAGACCAAAGGCAGGACTTTCTTTCAAAGCTGCCAAAGCTATCCAGCTGTTTTACAGCCACCGCAGTGGCAGCGGGACCGTCGGCGGATCAAGAGCAGCCGTCAACGTCGTTTGCTGTCACGTTACTGCTCCTTTCATTCCAAGTGGCTCTGGCTCAGCCAGCAGCGATGCTAATGACGTGTGTCAACAAACTGACGGAGATGATGCACAACTGGTAGTGAATATTTCTCACTCTCCTTCTTCCACTTTGGTTATTGAAATTTATGACAATAACGATAGCAATGACTGCGAGACACATATTCCTGTGGATGACCCAGCACTCTGGCCCAAGCTGCTGTGTCTTGGGCAGGTGCACACATATTCTTGTGGATGACCCAGCACTCTGGCCCAAGGGCCGCAGATTCACAAAAGCATACTATTACATAGTAATGAAAAATGGTGAGAGGGTGAACTGGGCCCCGTTTCCCGAAAGCGTCGTTAGCCTAAGTGGATCGTGAAGTGCGTCGAAAGGGCATCGTAGAGTTTTCACCGCGTTTCCCGAAAGCATTGTGGGGAACGAACGTCTTGAAAACGCTCGTAGCTAACGAGTACTCCAGGGGTGCTCGTAGGTACTCGTAGGACGCTAAGAGCATCGTCAGCTATAGCCTCAGTGGCGACACCATCGGACATTCCGTCTATTGGATGCGTTTTATTAAAACGCATTGCGCCTTTATGTTCTTAGTTTGGTAATTAATAAAGATTATTAATTAATTTATTAATAAAGATGTTAAAATGGCCAAAATAAAACGGGACAGTCCAGAAAATGTTTGCGCAGGCAGGGCACTCAAAATGTGTGAGAGAAAGTGGGGGGATTTGTGCAGACTGACATAGGCTACTCATAAAACATAGCATAAAATAATGTAAAAAATAAAATAAAATTAAAAAAATTAAAAAAATTAAAAATAAAGAAATAAAATAAATTATAAAAAACAAGCAAAGGAGCAGGCAAAAGGCTGGGATATGGTGGGGATTGGTCACGTTGACGGGAATGTTTAATGACATGTGGGAGGGTGGAGGGGGTTAAAAAAAAGTCTCAATCACTCTTCGACGCGCATGAAAACCAGCCGCGTAGTTATGAGGGAGGCCGTCCTCACACCGATCTTCCTCGTCGTCATCGTCCTCAGCGTCCTCCGGTTCAAGCAATGCCACCCCAGCCTTAGCTGCAATGTTGTGCAACATAGCCGTCACACATATCACGGCGCATGACTTGGCCGGCGAAAACTGGAGCCCTCGGCCTGACTTGTGAAGGCATCTAAAGCGCAACTTCCACCTCCCGATCGTGCGCTCAACGATGCACCGGGCCAGACGGTGTGCTTCGTTGTATTCCTCATCATGGACGTCTCCCGGGTTATTCACAGGTGTGAAGAGGAATTATTTAAGGGGGGAAAATGCCGTGAAACGCACAGTGCATTCAGGATTAGGACTGATATATGTCGGGTTAAGCCTAATCAATTGTGTTTTAATGTCTTTTGCATTCATATAATTGCAGTCTATTTTTTTCGTAGGCTACTCCGCTGTTGTCCTTGATGGGGATATATTTTAACCCTTTTTAACACAATTTTCCTGCGACATTCCTGCGTCTCCCCCTCCTACGGAGCCCATTTCAGCACCGTGTCAGTAGACAGTTACAATCCTACGACGTCGTGAGTGCAGCGAATGCGCGTTCACGTTAAGAGGATTTTCGGGAAACGCTCCAAAGAAATTATCGATGGATCGCAAGATCCATCGGGAGAATGATAGTACGAGCGAAGATCCATCGTTATCGGGAAACGGGGCCCAGGTCTTGGTTAGTCTACAGTGAAAGTGCAGACCGTGTTTTTTGCTTTTGTTGTTGCCTTTCTGGAAAACAAAAACAACTGAGTGAGGAAGGATTTAAAGACTAGAATAACCTTGCAATGCATCTAATCAACCATGAAAGGCCTGAAGAGCACAGGAAATATAGTGATAGCTGGACGCAGCTATCAGTGGGTTTCCAGTAGTGGTTTCCAGTAGCTCACAGCAGATAGCTGCTGTGAGCTACTGGAAACCCTCAGGCAAATGAGGACTTATGGTTAACAGTCAGTGTAATGTGTCAACATAACTAATCTTATTGTTTTGTATGTTATTCTCAATTTGTAAATAGATAATTAACATTTGCATGAAAGAAGGATAGTGACTTTTGTTCATCCCTTGTATGGAGTATCTCATTATGCGATATAAGGTACTGAGACCGGTAGATGCAGGGGCCCCCAAATGACTGTTCGCCTGGAGCCCCCAAAGGGCTAAGTTCGCCACTGCGTATGTGTCGGGCTTGAAACGAATGTTCAGCTCCATCATCTGCTTGTCCAGTCATTCCATCATTTAATTTCTATAGGTCCGAGTTTTGCTGTACAGGTGATGATTTGCCCAGTAGAATCAACATGCGTATTGGAGCCTGTGGGCAGGCAGTCCACACGTGGGGTAGAAGCCACTGATTGGCTGAGAAGCTTTTACTTAACGCTTTCCTCAGGCTGCTTATTGGATGAACAGCTAGAATGAAAATCACTCACTACTCACTATAGACAGGGGTCAAAATGGGCGGGCCCGGACCTAAAATGGCTGGGCCCAGGCCCACCCGGGCCCAATGGGTTGAGAGTTCGAATCCTGATTAGAGCATTACCAGCTGAACAAGACATTCGGCCATTGCTCTGCAGCTCAACTGCAATCCGGGACACAGTATTGCATTAAGTGGAACATCTTTCCTTCATAATTATATGTCATATTTATATATCTTCCATTAGTTTGTTCTTGACTTATAATTCTGCTCGGACCCCGTTAATCACCGCTTGCGGTTATTTGTACTTGTACTGGCACTGATTTCATCATTACATCCCCGAAAGACAGTCTAAACATTTTCTTACTGTAGTGTTTTTCATTTGCAATCAGTGCAATTACTGTACTGTAATTTACCAAAATAGGTAACATTGGTGTATTGTCAGAACAATGCTGCAGCATCAACTATAGGTGAACAGTATGACTCGGGAAGCTGGGGTTGTGAGTTTATCCCATTGGAGTTCATTGGTTAGACAAATATGCATTGTATCCTATTCTGATACGATTGTATCAATGCAATATTTATATGATATATTCACAGTATTGTATTACAATTTGGCAACAGTCTTTATACTATATGTAGCACCTAATTGCAACTTTAGAAAAGAAAGCTAATCCTAAACAATTTTATACATTGGAGTATGTAACTTGGCCTCATAAAGCCAAAATATATGTAAATAGTAATTTGATGGAAATGTTTTGAATTGATCACACCAGTGCTTAGATATTCATTTGATAGCTGTGTTTACTGTTTGGTGGAAATAATCAGTTTTGAGAAGAATTTGGGTAGTTTTGACAAAATGATTAACTCCTCTCAGGTTAGTGTTTAGAGTTTTGAGAAATGTAGCTATAGTTCCAGAAAACGTGTTTAAACGGTTGAGAAAAACTGTAAGAAGCAGCATATACATCAAATCACAGACCCCTTGACATTTGGAGCATCAAACACCTTCTAGGGCATTTAATGCACCAAGTTGTGCCTTTTCTGTATGGAAATGCATTATTTATGTGAATGAAAACACAAGATCTGATTCGTTCCTAAGCCATGTCGCAACCAATTGCACCACCAATCATTGTGTTCATACACTCACTGAGATAGTGCCCCAGCTCTATGTCTTTGAGATTTGCTTCATTTTAGGAACAAAATAAAATCAGTATTAAAGTTACGTAAAATTTATAATAATAATAAATAAAATACAATATAAATTATGTATTGCACAAAAAATATATATTTCCGAAACCAGTGGATTTGGAAACCCTGTAAATAGGGCCTATTTAAAATGCTATTTGTGTAGTTATATTCTTGTCTGCTTTTTTGCAATACTTCAAAATATTAGCATTACAATAGTGTTTGTGTTCCTTTTCATCCTTTAATTTTTTTTCCATCCTTCCATCCTTTCTTTTTTTTCTTTTCATTAGCCACCTATTGATGGGCCGCACCCTAGCATTTGCCTGAACCGCCTAAACCATGGGCTGGGCCTGCCTATGGGCACACCCCAACCCCCCCCCCCCCCCCCCCCCCCCCCCCCCCCCCCCCGCCTGAACCACTAGACAAACATGAAGGTCCGAGGGCGTATCAGTCTAATTCCACTCATACGGACAGGGCAGTATGTTCAGTGGAATCTGCTTGTTTAATTTTTTTTCTTTAAGCCATAGTTAATATTATGTGTACAACATTTTTCCTTTATTCTGGGTGAAAGAAACTCCCTCTTTGAAAACAATACCAACCACAGAGACAGAAACGGGCAGGGTCATTCCCAACTAAAGCAAACCAACAAAGGGACGATTGAAAAACTCTTACCAGAGAGGATAATGGGATCGACTTCATCGTATTCCCGCAGCACCCAGACCATCAGTCGGCCAATGTCCTAAAACATAATAAAACACGCACACACCACGCACCCGCACGTATGCACGGATACACACACGCAGGCACGCACGCGCACACACATACACACACACATAAACTCACAGGCGCACATATGTTATTGCATGAATCAGCCTACATATATATTTCATTTATTTATTGTCGAAGTCCTGGCATAATGCTGGCATTCCTTACCATGGAGTAGATGAACTGTCTCAGGGGTTTGCCAGAGCCCCACACATTCAGGGTTGTGTTATTCCCTTCAATATACGGAATATAAGGAAGAGGTAAGAAGACATATTGTGACATCACTGTTGCATTGCTCATTAGAGTAAAAGTAACTCCCGCACTTAAATAAAAAATAAAAACATCTAGCTAAAATGAAGCATGCCTGCATTGGTCAGGAGGACTGATGCCTCCAACTACCATTTAATCACTATCCCTATCCCTCAAGGTTTGACGCAGTGTCAACTAGGTTACTCGCTTAGGAACCGGAAGAATCAGCAAGCCAACGTTTTATTTGCTGTGGCATATGCCCGCTATAGGAGCACGTCGGAGGGATTTTCATACAAAATCAAGTGTATGGTTGCCACTTATGTGTCACACGTTTCGTTGCTCTGATTGGTTGTAGTTCCACCAAATTGTGAACCAGAGGTTCCAGGCTAATATGCATTTTCGAATAGGTCTGGCGATGTCCGTTCACCAGAGTCATTTATGATATATCTGTGTTGTTAACAATAAACAACACTAAAAAAGGAATGATAGAGTTGTGTAAGTGATCTAAATGTATCCACATATTTTGTTTTCTTTGGCGAAACGTTACTAATGACTGGAATTGAAATCTAGCCATCGTAATACTCTGTTTCAGATTGAACACATGCATTGTCATCCAGATTGTAGAGCATGGCGATTTGAGAGATGTTTTCATGGTGTGTGTGTGTGTGTGTGTGTGTGTGTGTGTGTGTGTGTGTGTGTGTGTGTGTGTGTGTGTGTGTGTGTGTGTGTGGGTACTGTTTCACTCACGCTTGGCTTTGTATGTCTTATTCATAATAGCTGTAAGCACGTGTCCTTCTGCCTCATTGAAATTGTCATGTGGCCCGAACACATTGGTGGGGATGACTGCCGTGTATCTATGACCATACTGGGCAAAGTACGCTCTGTGAAAACCAACAACAACAAACACACACACACACACACACACACACACACACACACACACACACACACACACACACACACACACACACACACACACACACACACACACACACACACACACACACACACACACACACACAGGTGTTCATCGAGTGTGTGGTTTGTTTCTCCTTCCTAAAGCGTTTACCCGGTCCGGGACCTCAGCTTTTCAACACATAAATCTAAGGCTTACATGGCTGTCCAAAGGGACAAAAGGTCAGATCATGGAAAGGAGTGTGGCCTGCGAGATAACACCTGCACATTTCTTTCAGAAGAAATACCTGTTCTGCACATCAATCATCCTCTTGGCGTAGGAGTAGCCGTAGTTGGACTCATGCGGAGGGCCAAGGTGGATCTGGGAGCAATGGGTTTAATCATGAAAGTATTTTAGATGTAATCGTAACAAGAATCCCAGAAACACATGTGTGTGGCGTGTGTCTTTCATATTATCCTCAACCCCAATGGCAATATAGGAACTAATACCTTTTTAACAGGTCTTTACCCATGATTGCCTTCGTCTCGTGTTCCAATACAATATGACATAGTAGCCCATTATGAAAAAAACTTTCGTAATGTAAATAAAATGTAACATTACCTCAAACATAAAAACTAACCTAATAAGATTTGATGCTTCTAAAAATGAGGAGTGATGTGACGTTGCGATGTATAAGCCCTTTAAGAAAAGTTACTAAATGTAGGATTTTCATCAATAAGTCTGAATATCAATATCAAAAACATGTGCTGGATCATGTGCTGGAGCATGGCTAAAGTGCTTTGAGATCGTTGAGGACACTTTTCATTATTTAGAGAGGAGGTCCAGGGGCTAAATCTCAATTCAACGGTGGCTAAACTCACCATGGTCTCGTCGATGGGGTAGGTGGTTTTGTCAGGGAAGATGCAGCTGGACAGACAGGACACCACCTTGGTGACCCCCATCTCATGGGCCGTCCAAAGCACGTTGTCGTTTATCCTGAGGTTGTCTCTCTGTCGGACGGTTGCGGACGTGTTACTTAATGGTCAGCAACGTTGAAGAACAACAATGCGTGCTAAAAAACCTTTACACAGATGAAATGTCTAATCAGCCTTCATGTCTGTCAAGGTTTAGTTCTGATATAACACAGGAGGGTAGCGAGGGTACTCTGGGCGTCCTCCCCTATGCACTCTGGAACATTATTTAGATTACATTCAAATGACATACAAAATGTCCGCAAAATATTTCCTCACTGCTATCATGGATTTATTGTTACATTAGTAAATGTTTTGGCCTGTATTTACCTATAGTATGTAGGCTATATTGTCAGGTTTTTCTTACCAGGAAATGCAGATTCTCTCGCATTTGTAGATAGAGCCCCCCGACTTTGGCCGCGAGGTGGATGACGTGAGTGGGCCGATGCTTCTCAAACACAGCCCTGGTCTGCTCAAGATCCCTGCACAAAAGTGGAAAAGTGCTACAGTGCTACAGTGCTTTGATGGTCTTTATTCCAAGTTGAGTAATGATGATATTACTAACCTAGCTATCTAACGCGCACCCAGTTGATGCTGGCAGCTTAGTTTTCAGTCGAACAAAGGGGCTCCGAGAAACTTACAAGAGATCGGCATCCTTAGACGAAATGAAAATCCACTGCTCTCCCTCACGTTTCTCGCCGTCTCTCATCACCACCTGCTCGATGGCTTTGCCGATCAAACCCGAACCTCCGGTAACAAGCACGCGCATTAGAACGCTCCCGTTCTGCGAAGCCATCCTCTGTGCCTGTTATCTAATTACGGAGGTGCGGTGCGAAAGAGCTGGAGTGAAAACATTAAATTAAACTTAAATTAAACTGATTCTGTGTGATATAAGAAAATATTGATCGCATAGTCTAATGTTAATTTTAATAGGCTTATACAAACGGGGAATCCACAGAGACAGTTGTATCAGAGAGCCTATACTGAATGATAATTCATTAATTATGACTTATGTCTTCATTCCCCCAAGTCTGTTAATGTGATGAAATAACAAACAAAAGGCCGTAGTAGCCTAATCCTTATTCCTTAAATCCATTCTAAGAGAAGTGCATGGGGGCCTCTTACCTGGCCTGTAGTCCTTTGGTATATGATGAAGTGCTGAGATCACCTTGTGGGCTGGGACTACAGGCCAGGTAAGAGGCATACCAGGAAGTTTCACGATGGGTCATGTTTTAGAGTGGATTGTAAAGTGTATACAGAAAGGAGAAACAGGAAAGGGAACCATCACGCCAAATTAAATTGTATTATCTTTTCATGCGATAAATAGTTGCTAGACATGGCTGATTCCTGACAAACTATCTGTCTGTCTGCGTGTTTTATTGATATTGACCCGAGTGTGCCTGACGGTGGTTGGGTTGTGGGCACCCATATTAGGAAATGGCTTGTTAAAATTACACAAAACAGTCAAATATTTCTTTGGGGATTACTAGGCTTTTTTATTATACTAAATAGATAATAACCGAAAGACAACCAATAATTAAAAGCAAAATGAACAAGTAGGGAAGATAAATATTACGAAATAAATGAGAAATTTCAGATACGGGTTCTTGCAAATTTAGGATATTAAAAATGAGCATTGTCGACAAATCCTATTGATAAGGTAAATATTCTGGTGTGAATAAAAATATCATCTGTACAAAATAATAATGTTCCCATGGAATTAGAGTATCGGGTGCGTTGCTGGCTGCTAACAAAGTGATGCAACCGGAAGGTGCGTTCACACCAAGCGCGTAGGGGCGACACGACTCCATACAAAGTCAACGTAGAGACGCGAATCGGGCAAATTTTTCGCTAGAGAAAACCTGCGACCAGTTTTGACTGCTATCATGGATTTTGTTTTACATTAGTATATGGAATTTTCAATGACACACACACACACACACACACGCGAGACGCGAATCGGGCAAATTTTTCGCTAGAGAAAACCTGCGACCAGTTTTGACTGCTATCATGGATTTTGTTTTACATTAGTATATGGAATTTTCAATGACACACACACACACACACACACACACACACACACACACACACACACACACACACACACACACACACACACACACACACACACACACACACACACACACACACACAGATACGTCACTTTGGAAAATGTTGTTCCTTTGGAACATAGTAACAGAACATAATATAAAAGTAAAGGGCTATAAATCACGCACTCACACTGCTTCCATTTTAATTGCATTCTGACAACATCAAATGTTTTGGCCTGTATTTACCTATAGTATCAAACGCGAAGGGGCGACACGACTCCATACAAAGTCAACGTAGAGACGCGAATCGGGCAAATTTTTCGCTAGAGAAAACCTGCGACCAGTTTTGACTGCTATCATGGATTTTGTTTTACATTAGTATATGGAATTTTCAATGACACACACACACACACACACACACACACACACACACACACACACACACACACACACACACACACACACACACACACAGATACGTCACTTTGGAAAATGTTGTTCCTTTGGAACATAGTAACAGAACATAATATAAAAGTAAAGGGCTATAAATCACGCACTCACACTGCTTCCATTTTAATTGCATTCTGACAACATCAAATGTTTTGGCCTGTATTTACCTATAGTATGTATGCTATATTGGTAAATATTCTGGAGTGAATAAAAATATCATCTGTACAAAATAATAATGTTCCCATGGAATAAGAATCGGGTGCGTTGCTGCTAACAAAGTGATTTAACCGCAAGGTGCGTTCACACCAAACGCGAAGGGGCGACACGACTCCATACAAAGTCAACGTAGAGACGCGAATCGGGCAAGTTTTCATTTGTCGCGCGACACTTTCGCCCTGAGTGAGTGAGTGAGTGAGTGAGTGAGTGAGTGAGTGAGTGAGAGAGAGAGAGAGAGAGAGAGAGAGAGAGAGAGAGAGAGAGAGAGAGAGAGAGAGAGAGAGAGAGAGAGAGAGAGAGAGAGAGAGAGAGAGAGAGGGAGAGAGGGAGAGGGAGAGAGAGAGAGAGAGAGAGAGAGAGAGAGAGAGAGAGAGAGAGAGAGAGAGAGAGAGAGAGAGAGAGAGAGAGAGAGAAGGAACGTGAGTAAGAGGAAAAACCGCCGTTGGGGGCTGGACAGAGAGGCAAGAGAGAGAGAGAGAGAGAGAGAGAGAGAGAGAGAGAGAGAGAGAGAGAGAGAGAGAGAGAGAGAGAGGGAGAGAGGGAGAGGGAGAGAGAGAGAGAGAGAGAGAGAGAGAGAGAGAGAGAGAGAGAGAGAGAGAGAGAGAGAGAGAGAGAGAGAATGAATTTGCATTGTACTGAATATATTATCTGTGTGCTTGGATGTACTCTGTACTTGGTCCCTGAATGTAACCTGTGGCTCCTCAATGGCCCCTGTTTTAGAACAATCGTAGAACCACCACTGGGTTCAGTGACTCAGTGGTTCTGTGTGTCGCGACTCGCGGCCACCTTGGAGACTCTCCATCGCGTCGAAGCGCCATGTGATATAGATCAATACATCTTGGTACACAGAGCACTGGTGAGACAACGGGTTGGATCAGAGGGAGAAAGTGTTTGAAGAAGGGAGAGGAATGTAAGGAACGTAGAGAGGGCGGATGCGGACGGACCCAGAGATAACAAATCAGGGGAGAGCCCTGTATTGGAGTATTCGAGTTACATGGTTCGTCCACAGAAATCCAGGGGTCTAACAGCGCTGGGGTAAATACAGGACTCTGCGGGAGCGCGCTGGAAATGCATAGTACAACAGACCTGACGAGGTCTAAGTTCCAAAAGGACAACACAAATAAAATATTTCCTTAGGTATTATGATATTAACAGACATTTTATTAAAAGTGATCGTATAATCTAGAAATAATAACCGGCAATACTTAAAATTAGACTAAATAAGTACGATCAAATGTTATCCAAATTTCTAATCCATGTTAACCACAGTGAAAAATAGGGGGTACTAAAAGCATAATAAGGTTAATTAGAAAATGGAAATAATGTATCGATCCGAGGTTGACAAACGAAAGGAGCATTTCACCGGTGGAGGCATGAATATGTATTGAAATTGGGTCCTAAATGTAGTAGAATTATAAAATACAATTCTAATTTGGTGCCGTCTTGACCGAGAAAAGGCAGAAAGTGACTTTTTGGCGCTTTTGGATTGAAGACAACAACTCCCACCATGCACCACGATGCCCAGCTTCGCTGGCCACTCCCGCTTATCTAGATCTCCGCCTATCGGACCCCTCGCTGTTCCATCTACCAAGCTGATACCGCAAGAGTGAAGTCTCACCCACTGGCACTGCTCTAATAGGTCTGTAGCGTCAGTGGGTCCCACCCCCTGTGCTTGTAGTCTTACGAGAATCCTCCCCTCTTACACTTCCTATTTACTTCTACGCAAAAATCGTCATATTGCGTCATCTTAAACAGGATGTGTTGGAGATCCATACGGATCTCTCCAGTCTCTCCTGAAAATAAGGGAATGATGCACGACCATTCAAAAATATGAGTGGGTTTCTAACGATACACAGCTTAATGGAAATGGGTGAAGTTTCCCTTTAAGATGTCCGCCCGCTCGTTTCCTCCCTCCGGCCAGGTGTTCCCCTTCTGGCTGATGAGGGTGAGGAATGTGGTGCTCTCTGGGGCGGCTAGTGGATGAAGGCGGTACACACCCTCCCCCACTAGCCCCCGGATCCCCCTGGTGGGGAGCGGGTTGTCACAATGTGCATTAACTTTCCACCGGATGTATGAACTAGCTCAGAGGAAAAGTCAGTGTGAAGTACATATTCAGCCACAACCAATGAAATGGTGTTTAACAGTAAAGTCAGAAAATACATGGGACTACAACAGCGAGTATAAATTACATATGAAGGGATATTTGCTTCTTAAAGTAGTGTCCGAAAGAACATTACATTTTACACTAGAAACAGAAGACCCTTGTATGATCGAAAATCAACCGGGTAAGATCGTTGAAAGTGAACAAAGCAATTCACTAAAATCTTCAGATAATGACAAAGTAAACACAACCACAGCCATCGATAAAGTAGATCAACCTCCAGTTAGAGATAATGGGAAAAATTCACTTGTAACCACTAATAGATTAAATTTGACTCTCTTAAACTTCTTATATCAGGGATTTAGCACAACCTTCAGTCACTAATGTAACTTCAATTAGAGAAGAAACAACAGTCATGAGTGAGCCAATAAACAAACTAGCAACAAATGGTACAGCAGCTACTGCTCACAGAAAGATAAAACTAACAACAATGCTAGCAGAAGTAGAGGTGACCCCAACAATAATACCTAAAGAGGATAATATAGGAACACTGGCAACCGCAATATCATTGCCTTGTGTATCTACAAAGGCACTTCATTCACAAAGTTAAATTCTTTATGCACAAAGCAACACCATCGGTAACACATATTGTCATCAACAAAAAGCTACCTGCTCATAGAAATACTGGTCATTGTCAAAGCTATGGTTTTGTTCTTGGTATGTCTTTCTTGAGCCATGGATTTTCATTGCAGCCAGACCAAGGAACCAGATGTCATTGTAGCCTTTGATTTCCTTCCTTCTGCTCATATTTGGTCATGCAGTTACCAAAGGCCTTCAATGACCCTGTACATCAAGAAGGACAAATAAAAAAACACACAGTGAACATTAGAAGACCCAAGCCCAAGAAAGTATGTAGTACTAGTGCTCTAATGGCTAAAGAGCAGCTCTCTCACTCTCTCACACACACACACACACACACACACACACACACACACACACACACACACACACACACACACACACACACACACACACACACACACACACACACACACACACACACACACACACACACAAACACACAGACACACACACACACACACACACACACACACACACACACACACACACACACACACACACACACACACACACACACACACACACATTAACGCGGCATCTAAATATTTATTAATGTATAGACCTACACACAACTTTCCATTCGAATACAGTAAGCACTAACAAACCAAAAAAAGGGAATTCATACGTTGTTTGGTTCAATACAATTTATTTCAGTTTTCAATAAACAATTAAATCAGGACTGGAGAAACATTTAAAAGGATGCTGTTTATTTATACAGAGAACAAACAACTACACAGCCTCAGTCAGGCCGGTGAATAATTGACAAGCACAATGTTTATTTTTATATGATTACCCTTGGAGTTGCAAGAGCCCTGACCAACCAGTAGGGCTCGCTAATGCAGCGACCGGACACAAACCATTATATACCTGCCTAACTTGATCTGATGAACACAGATACTGTAGTACCATTATTAAGAATAAAAACACAGTTTTATCAATAGACAGTAACAGACTAACAACAACACTGATATACTGTGTAAACATCAAGCCAATAAAATTGGCAAAAACTTTACTGTAGGACCATTATTAAAAATAAAAAAAACGTTTTATGATAGAGCATGATAGAGAAGTGGGGCTGTGATTATGAATGGCCACTACATTGTTTCCCATTGATAAAGTAAGCACCATCAATCCTGTCCTGAAACCTGTTCCACACATATAACGACCCAAGTATTTACAGAACAATTGATACCTTTCCAACAGTATCTCAAATAAAACATTCTGAACCCTCTTTTAATTTGTAAAAAGCTGCCTTGGGAGCTTGAGTATTTAATGATATTGGTTGGGTGAGTTATGTAAATGTATGTACCGTATTTCCCCACAAGGTGGCCACACCTGACTGTGTGATGGCTGGCCTGCCTCTGGAGGCTTGTATCATGGTGCTAAATGCTCTGAAATACTATCTTAATGTTTATGTATATATGTTGGGCCTCCAGCAAGAGATGCGATGGTGTGATCCTGTTTCAGCAAGGCTAATGGCCAACAGCTATGTGTCTTTTTCCCTCAAAATTATATTATCGAGTTTTGTAAGGCCAATTCCCTCTAATCTTGTTCTTTGTACCTCCTCTGAGTGCCTGAGGTGGGGACCAAAACATGTCGCCTCTTATCCACTCCCTTATGTCGAGTGGCTAGTCCTCTTCTAAAGAACATACTTTCCTTTAACGTCCAGAAAGATTTTGCTGTAATGTTGCATGAGAAAAACATAAATCAATTACAAGCAGTGTTCATCTGAGGCCAAGCCTAATACAGACCTTTGAGCATTTTGTTTTATACACGGTTGGCAACATTGTAATAGCCTCAGCTTTGGTCTGTCGATGCGCATATCAAGTTTCATGCCCATATGTCAAGCAGTGAGGAGAAAGTTGTTCAAAAGCGCCCCCTTTTGTCCTTTTAGGATGAACTTTAGCCTGTGTTATCTTGACCTATCTTCCTTTTAGTATCCCAACTTTGGTGATCACTGGATCATCAGCCTAGGTTAACCCTGTCTTTATGCACCTAAATGTGATTGGGCTAATGTTAACACCTGGCAGCCAGGTTGTTCCTAGTTATGGGTTCCTGCTGAACATTTATTCACCTTGAGAAGAGATATGATATGTGACCGAGGTTTCATAACCATAGGTCAAGGGGATCAGGAGATATGCTTGTCCAAAATCAGCATTTTCATTAATCGCCTATTACCCCTATTGCCCATTGGATAAACGAAAAAAAAGAAAGTTTAACATGAGGTAGATGCAGCTTGACCGGACTTAATTTTGATCCGAGTATTTTACTGTACAACTGAATATACATATTGTCCACATAACCAAGATATTATCAACATAAGGCCAAATTTGAGTTTGTTGAATGTCCTGAAATTTACGTTGTCCAGACCAGTGTTTAAACATTTGTTGTACTTTTATTTACATTATATGTATCATTTGTGCATAATGTGCCCAATATTCAGTAATATTTGATACGAGAGAGATACCAGAGAGACTGTATTTTCTTAAATACATTGCACTTTCTAAAATGCTTTTTTAACTTTGCCTTTATTTTCTATATTTTTATTTAAAAGAGGAAGGATCTGAAAATGTCCACTGTTAATGGTATCCAACTAATAATAACCGTATGGTAGTTATACAATAACATAATCGTCACATAGGCAAAATGGGTTGAGACTGTGGACGTTTGGCTTTTCTATGAAATTGTGGGAAAAGTAAACATTTTTAGAGCAGAAGACCAGGGTTTTATAAATGCATCTGATTCTAGAGATTAATATTCTGAAAGAATTTTGAGTCCAGGTTAATCTGGTAAGGAGAAATAAGACTAATTCATGATTTTTTTTACAATAGCGCCACCTTTGGGTGCAGTACCACAAATTTGGGTTCATGGGTAGTGGGGGTTATTGGTAACCATACCTGAAAATATCAAAAGTTTTCGATTTACGGTATAGGCTGCAGTATGACTTTTAGAGAATTTGAGGGGGAAAAAATACAGTACAGAAACAATAGGGGAACCCTAATAATTGAAACTAACAGTAGATACATTGGCCTCACATTTCCCATAGTGGACCTTGGTGCGCATCACAGACATGAAGGTCTAATTCAGTTCAGTAAAGGAGTAACACACCTTCCTTAGGTATTGGACGACCTGGATGAGACATATTTTGGACAACCTCCAATTTGGCGGTTTGTTGAATAAAAACCAAGGCAAGGCAATGCAACTTTATTTATATAGCACTTTTCATACACGAGGCAGACTCAAAGTGCTTCACGTAGAAACATTGTCATATAATAAAATAAAATAATAGATAGGTAAAAGAAGTAAAAACATTTTTTAAGAAAGCCCTTCATTCTTTTGGGAAATGTGTGCTTGGAGTATTCTTGATGTTGTGTGCTTATCAAAATAGATTTTCAGAATGTGATTGAGGCTTCATAGTTCAGGAATGTCACTGGCTCAACAGGATAATGCCTTGTACTCGTGATCCATAGGTTGAGAGTTTGAATCCTGATTAGAGCAAGAACAAGCTGAACATTGTCACTCATTTAAGAAACAAAACATTGAACAGCACCTGAAATTCATCAGGCAATCAACATTCCGACTCATTTGTTTCCAAGAATCTGACTGCCAAAACACAGTATGGCATGAAGGGGAACTTCTTCGCTGACCATTATTTCTTCATAATTAACTCTGTAATTTTTATATTTCTTCCGTCAGTGTTCTTGGCTACAAAGATTTTATTTCCTCAGAATTCCAACGATTTTTCAGGTATATGCTTTTAAGAAAGCCCTTAATTCACTTGAAAAATGTGTGCTTGGAGATTTCTGGACTTTGTATGCTTATCAATAGACATTTTGACCATGTGAATGAGGCTGCAGTTCAGGTTTATCAGTGGCTCAATGGGATAATGCCTTGTACAGGAGATCGTTAGGTTGAGAGTTCAAATCCCGCTTATAGCATTATGAACAAGCTGAACATGACATTCGGCCATTGCTTTGCAGCTCACCTGAAAGCCGAGGCACAGTATTGCATTAAGTGGAACACCTTCATCAACATCTTTCCTTCATAGTTATTTGTCATATTTATATATCTTCCATTAGTGTGTTCTTGACTTTTAATTTTGCTCGGACCCCGTTAATCACCGCTTGCCGTTATATTTATTATTGATGCTATTATCATCAGCTTGATATCAGGACTTTTATTTCACATGAATAACCCACTAAAATTCTTCAAAAAAGTCGTACGATTTACACATAACAAGTTATGAGTTTGGCGTGGCTGCGAGTGAGGCCTGAAACTAGATTTTATATACTTATGATCTGATGATATAATATGATCACATATATCTTTTGAATACACTCAACGCTTAATATATAATATAAACTAAAAATAAACATTTGCCTCACATCAACACTAACCCACACAACGATTCAATCTTGGCGTGCATCACAGACATGAAGCCCTTATTCAGTTATGTAATGGTCTCATATACCTTTTTTAAGTATGGATAAAAGCAATTAAAAGAGGAGAGGCAAATATGTTGCATAAAACATTCAGGGCTTTGATTATCATGCCAAGATGACAGACAGACGAGTCGACACCCTTTCACCCACCTTTGAAAAATGCAGTTGTCCATTGTGACTTGCAACACATACCTTTTCCAAATACCATTGAAACCACGTTTACACAAAACATATCCAACAATCCTTCAAAATTAAAATAAGGGTATTGTAACCTGACTCACTGTCTACCTAACCAAAATTAGGAATATTCAGCATGTCCATAGTTAGATTTGTGTTATACTGAGTAATATTTAGTTTTACTTTACTTTACTAGTACGCCTAATTATCTACAATGATTGTACATCTTCTACCCACCACCATTGTATTGTTACGTCTAAGTGAGGCACATCTTGGGAAACTGGGAACTCTACACAAATACTACTTTTTAATTTAACTTCATACAATAACAAAGGGCACACTGCTGCATAGAGCATATGCAGAGAACATATGTTGGCCCATGGCTTTTAAAACATAATCGGACAACGTCAAAGAGTTTATACATCTAATATCAGGATAGCGTTGTAATGTAGAGATATAACAAATCATATTTGGAACTTTTTAATATGACCCACCCACTATAATTCTTCCAAATTCTCTGCGATGAATACCAAACAAGTTACGAGTTTGGGGTTGCTTGGAGTGAGTCCTGAAGCTAGGCTTGTGAAGATATTGCAACTTATTTATCTTTCACTACACTGAACACTTGCAATATATATAATATAAACTAAAAGATAAATCTACATTTGCCTCACGGCTCCCAGAATGAACATCTGCAATGAACGTCTGCGTGCATCACAGACATGAGGCCTTAATTCAGTTCTGTAAAGGACTCACACACCTTCTTTAAGTATGAATAGAATTTGCACATGATTGCACATGCAAATATGTCCTGTAAATCCTTTAAGGCTTTGAGTATCATGCCACGTCGACATCCAATCCACCTTGGACAAATACTTGTTGGCAGTGACACATTTCCAGCGGTCCATTGTGTCTTCAACAACTCGGTATCACGCTATTTCATGCTAGTAGTCACAAAAATAAATCTATCGATGTCTCAGAGCACGATGGCCTAATTTCTTTGTGGGGTGGAGGCTATTAGGGCCTATTATTACGGTAATCTTTCTAGGCTATATATAGGCCTATTATATTATTATATATTATATTCCAACTATTGGGGCTTTTTTGTACTCAAATTGACAGGGTTCGAGTTATGATTCCATCTTTGTGGGGGTCTCTTGAAGTTGTTGACGGGGAGGGGGAAGACCGTACCGGCCTTGCGCTCAGTTGTTGACGGGGGGGGGGGTCAATATAGTAAGTATATAATATGACACGACTCTTCTCAATGCCGTGGAACGCTCCTTCACTTCCATGGGCCCTTCACAACAACGCCAGCGTTTTCGGTTGCTAAGCGACGTCAACGTCTTTGGCTAACTATTTCTCTGCTGATCAACACTACGAATGGTAAAAAATCAATTGTAAAAAGACACCTTGTGAAGTTATTTTTTCGTTTGGCAAGTAGCCGCTCATTATCGAAAATAAGCCCCTTCAGGTCGAAGACACCTCCGTTTCGTGTCGGTGTCCGGTTCGCCCTGTCTGGGATTATTTTCCCGATAATGACCGGTGTTCTATTATCCCTTACTTAACGTCAATATTACTCTGTATGTGGAAAGGAAAATAGCCTTATTTTTCATTACAATATTATGCTGCTGTATTTTCAGAGACCCCCACAAATATTTGGGTTTGCTGCTTTCATGGGAGCCAGACCTCTCTCTATGGGAGCTCAGCTCCCACTGGCTCCCACCTAACTCGAACCCTGCATATTGACCACTTATATTTGAATGAGGGCATCCAACTCAACTAATATTATATGTTTAAGGCTCTAGCTTATGGAGCCAGTTTCCTGCCATAATTCAAACCTGAAAAAAAAAGTTTCAAAGGCTTGTAAGTCTGGGTTTGAAAACTCAACACCTTGTAAAAAAGGTTTTGCAACACTGAAAAAAGAGATTATAACCTGAAAAGGATTCAAACAAAAATTCAAACATCTGTAAACATGATTTTGTGTTCTATTTTATCTTCTTCAACATTTTCACCAACACATTTTCAAAGTTCAAACAATTTCACCAGCGCATTTGCAGAGTTTAAAGTCTGGCACTGTTCTAACAGTGTATTTCATTGTTTCCCGGTTTTGAAACCTTGTAAATGGGATTCTGCAAGCGTTCATACATTGAGAAATAAGTTTTGAAAGGTTGAATATTTAGTTTTAAAAACTTGCAAAGGTGTACGTTTACGCCATTGCAACGTATTTTTTCAGAACTGATCTTTCAGCACTGACTTTTCAGAGATTTGACCACACAGGCGCAAGCTTTGAGTCACGTGAATATTGGCAGTGTTCTGTCGCGCATTCGTTTTTAAACTCCTGACAGTCAAATCTGAAGAAAAAAAAAACGTTCCTGGGGGCGGGACCATTTAGCTCTAAGCCTATTGGTTGCTCTCGGCTGACGTACATTCCAATCAGATGTGCCGTTCACCGGGCTGTGCGTGATTGACAGTGCTCTGCCGATGAAAATAATGTGATTGGAATGTACGTCAGTACATTCCAAGGGGTCAGACAACTATCATACCGTCGCAGTCCACCGCCCAGACTCCCCCATCCGCCAACACCCGCATGGGGATAAGGGAGGGACGAAGAATGTACACGTGCCGTTCTGTCAGTTCTGAAAAAATACGTTAAAATAAAATAAAATAAAATATAAGACTCACAAGGTATTAGTTGTGATGGGGGATGGGTTTCAGAGGAACACTAACAAAGTCCAGCCATGTCATTAATCCAGACCTCAAAAGGATGGTGGTCTGGGTAATGCTAGGCCTACAACCGACCTATAAACAAACACATAGAGTAGGGAACCAGGTATCTGGTAACATTGGCACAAAGAATATTGGAATGAATGAAATTTACAAATAAAATATGATAGTACACCTGCTGATTTGTAAAATGCGATAATTACAGATGCACTTTTGGCTTAATAAGTCGCTGCCAACACATTACAATGGCTTGAAACTGCAATGGATCTTTAAGGGAATATATATATATATATATATATATATATACACATATATATATATATATACAGATAGAGAGAGAGAGACAAGATAATGTAACGTTAATTATTTTCCATGATCCTACATTGAAACTGCCATGGATATTTATGTAGATCCATAAAAAGATATGTATCCATATTTATATATGTATACATAAATATTATTCCCTTAAAGATGGTGATGATTACAACTCAACTCAAATGTAGATCAAGCCAAAACACTTCTTACTCCCCTACTGTCATTATGTTGTATCCTATCCTCTCGTTTTGTATAATGAGACAAATCCTGACTTTCACATTATCGACTATCAACCAAACTGTTGTGCCAAACGCTGATATTTGGCTACCTTTAAAAGCCTTGGTAAGCCATACTTAGTTTTCAAGGAAATTGTCGAAGAAAAGGCATTTGCTTAAAAGTTTTTATTGAATTTAGTTTTGATGATTACATTGTGTAGGCACAGAGCAGCAAGAAACACATATACCTTCAGAATATTATTTGACTAGGTCATTGCGGTTATACAGTCACTATCCTGATTCCACAGTTAGCAATGATGCTAAGGAAATGGGGAAACATGAAGATTTATTTGAATTGCGAAGTCACAATTCTTCAAAAACACCTCAATAACAAGTTGGTTGGAAAAAGAGCATGTCACATTCGGATCCAGATGAAATTAGATAAGTATAGCCCCCACTATAGCTCCCACTGTTCCTCCAGTAGCAGCGGTTGCAGTAGTAGCAGCTGCTCCAAGACCAAGCACACCTACAACCAAGCAAGACATGAGAGAACAAATATGAGAAGACATCCCAAATTGACTCTATCTATTCTACAGTAGAGTACTGACACATACTTCGACTCATACTTATACAAATGTATTTACAAATAACGTGCACAATTTCAACTATTATCCAAACATCTTGTGAATGCACTGCAGCTGGCTAGTGTGGTGGTCTGAACTTCTTCATTCATTTAAAGGGTGGTGTGAGGCTGATTGATTGCAAGCCATTTCAGAATATAACCTATGGGGGTTGAGAAAATATTTGTCTCGGAATGCAGTGACTAAAAGTCGCCCTTATAATGACTTAATCAAATAAAACTAGCTCAAACATTAGGCATACAATTGTTGAGTAAAATTAATCCAAGTGCGTCCCTCCCAGCCCAGCAAACAGCCTTTAGGTAGTTCAATGGCATACAGTAACGGGGTCATTTGTTGGAGGGTTGGGGTTAGCAAATTAGTGTATTTCAGAACTACTTTAATCTAATTATTGTTTAGGTGTTGTTTTGCCAACCTGCTGACTGCAGCAAAGCCACCATACTGCCTACTGCAACCCCGCCTCCGTTGGCGACGGCAGCTGTCGACATCAGACTTGAGGCAATGGACCCCGCCGCGATCCCTGCCGAGGTGAACCCAACGACCCCCAGGACAAACGGAGCCGCAAACACGGCCCCGCCTCGTAGTAGCAGTGAAGCAAACACACACACACACACACACACACACACACACACACACACACACACACACACACACACACACACACACACACACACACACACACACACACACACACACACACACACACCACTATATCATATGTCTACGGTTTGTTAAATATACGATAGGCCTCTCTCAAACCGATTTGATTGGGTTTTATGTGAATCGATTTATAGGTTTCTACATACCTCCACAGACTGTTGCTAGTGCCGCTCCTGTTACTAAAAAAATAAAAATAATAATCACTTTAGAATAACATTTTAGATTGAGGTATTTTTGTAATTTTTTTATATCAACAAACCTCTTCCATTCCAAACATAAATCAAACTTTTCATTTTCATTTCACTTTTTTTTTTATTGAAGTGCTATACTTACGTAGCCCCATGGTTTGGATTTGATTGCTGTAGTATGGTCTGGCTTTGCGAGACTAGATTTGAATTGACTCGGAAGCCTCTCTACTCTACTTTATAAAGGGATGGGGATCGGTTTCCCCAGAATAGAAAGCTGTTTCCTATCCAATGAGCGACTGGCTGCACCACATTGGATGGCTGCGCTGTGCCGCTCCTCGTAGCGGATAGTAGGCTATATAGCTTTCGTTTTGAGAGAAGCGAAACCCCTTTACTGTAACATCTCATTACACATTCCCATCTGACTGGGACTCATTGGGACGCAGGGACTGGGTTACGAGATTGGGCCAGATTTCCTTGAAGTGACGTCATATAAAATGCTGTGCAATGGTTGCAGTAATTAGAATTATCGACAAGATTTTACACTACACAGCAAACTTGTTTAGTCGACCATTGACAGTTCACACGAGGGAAGCAGGTGGTTTTTCTAATTAGTTGTTGGCCACAACCAACCGAATTGTATAAAACAGACACACTGAATACAGTCAGCACCCGATGAGAAGCAGGACGCTGAAGAAACACAAACACCCAACGCAAAAACCTACAGCAAACCGGGCCACGACTGGGACTTTTGACTTTTTGCTTTGGGCTATTATTTAAAGGATCATATATAATTTTCTGAGACATACCTAAGCCCAGGCGCGGAGCGGGGGGCGGGGGAGGTGGGGTCTTTCGGGCTTATCATCTCACTTCGAAAGCCCTAGATCTTTTTGAAATTTCATTGCCATCTAGTGGAAAGGACATGCAACAGCATGGATAATGCTTCGCTACAAAATCAGGGGCCTATTATTGGCTAAGCACAGTGGCAGTGTTGTTCCTACCAGACCATCGTACTTCATTTCATTTGTACAGAAGGTCTGGAACTGCCCAATTGACAAACGTTCACTCACTTGGAGGCGGGTGTCTGTTGAAGTTTTAAAATGATTGGATCTGACCAGTGCCACTCTGGATCTGCAATAACCAATCGCATAGCGTTTGGTCGTGACGTATGTCATGCGACGGGACCGGCTCCCTTCACCACTAACGGAGCCAGCTGGAAAAACAAACTTTTCCCGAACCCAGTGGGGAGAAGCGCAACAACATCATGGCCACCAACAAAACTCAGCAAAGCTTGTTCTTGTTCCGGCTATAATTGATCGATATTCTGCAGCGATCCCACAACAGACTGAATAGCTTCTCTCGTATCCTTCTCCATTGTCTTCTTGGTCTTCCTCTGACTACAACTGAAACTGGCGCGCAACCTCGACGTCATCGTTCTCAGCCACTCCCTCTGTTTGCTGATTGGACCGGCAAAAATCTGGCTTCCAAGGAACCCATGCATATGAAGCAGACCCAGACCTAGTACTGATTCTGAAGTGAAAGGAAAAAAATAGTCGCGATGTCCTGATTACTGCGGTGAGGGTTTAGTATAATTTAGTTAATTAATTAAGGGCGCCACCAGAGGGCGCCCCCGACACATTTTCTTTTTCATCCTCCATGGGCCCCTGACGCTGCCTGGGCCCCGGGCAGCTGCACCGGTTGCACCGTCGATATATACGCACCACTGTGTCTTCTACAATGAATCCTGCAACCAGCCTGTCTTTCCGTGTCACCTGCTTCTGCGCTCCAACACTTGAACACTCCTTCGCACAAGCAGCTACGTCACTCAAATCGATCGCTATGGCAACGTGCCGGGGCAAGCAGGCGCTGTAGACACACAGGCAGCACGCATGCACGCACCACAACAGATCATGACTTTACACGCAGGCAAACATGGCATGGGTAACTCAGGGAAGCGCGTCACAATAGTCTAGTAAAATAGTGTAGTTACCGATACTTTAAATGTAATGCGTACCTTTACTTCGTTACCCCAAAAAGTAATATCGTTACATAACGCGTTACCCCCACCACTGCCCAGTGGGCATACTACTTCTAAAATACAAAAAAGCTAACAAACAAAACAAACAAACAATTCATCTCTGCAATCGTACTTTGAATCTACTGAAAGTTAGTCTCAATTTTGCCACTGTAGTTTACATCAAAATCTCTAGAAGTCAATAGTTAATTGGTTATTGTTTCTTTCCATTAAATAGTATTGTCTTGAATAATAATAATAATAATACATTTAATTTAATTTAGAGGCGCCTTTCACGACACCCAAGGTCACCTTACAGAGCATATAGTCATCATAAATCGTTTCAAAAACAAGACATTGTGGAAAAATAAATAAAAAAATAAATAAACATAAAAAATAAAAAATAAATAAAACAAAAACAAGACAAAACAAAACAAACAAACAATCAAAACAGTGATCAGTTAGACGTTGTGTGCGAGTTTGAACAGGTGAGTTTTGAGTTGTGACTTGAAGGTTGTAATGATGTCTGACTGTTTTATGTGTGGGGGGAGGGAGTTCCAGAGCCTGGGTGCTGAACAGCTGAATGACCGGGCACCCATTGTAGTGAGTCGTGATGTGTAGGCCTGTCACGATAACAAATTTTTCTGGGCGATTAATTGCCCCAGGAATTATTGCGATAAGCGATAATATTGCAGTTTTTCAACTAATATAATGATAAAGTACACCCTTTCGAAGATCAATAAACCTTTATTTTTAAAGAACACTGGAACTGGACGTCTGGAAGACATTTAAAATATCCAGAATAAATTAACAAAACAACCAAAAACAATCTATTATTAACAGAAAATGCTATTGAATAAAAACCAAACACCACCAAAAACAATAAATAAAATTGAAACACTAAATAAAAAGGATGTAAACACGATTGCGCCAGGACTCCGCCTCCCACACAGACAATGCAACAAGTTAGCCGCGTTTACATGGCACATCTGATCCGCATAGATTTCTATGCGGCATAGATCTGTTCCTAAAATGTGTTCCGAATGTAGGCTACTGTATACATGGCAGTAACAAAAGTGTCCGTTCTGTCTCTCGCGCACACCTGACACATCTCTGGACCGGCGGCGACATAATGGATGTGTAATCACTATCGGGGATTTTAAATTTGATTTTAATGAAAGCACAGCAGGAGAGAGCTTTTCTCTGCCTGCTCCTTCAATTAAGAAGGAGGAGGACAGCGCAGCAACGTCAATTTCTCGTCAGATCTTTATATTTACCTTGCCATGGCGGCGCGCATAGTCGCAGCGGCTCAGTGCTCCTAAAAACAATGCAGTGAAATCAGTCAAATGAAACCAAATCAATCGTCAAATATTGTCTACAACAGAGAGGATTTATTTCACTTCGGTAGAACATGCCAAATTCCGATAACGAGTGCCTTTCAACACTCGCATGGGATTCCTCCGGGAATAGCTAGAACACCGGCGTCTCCATGGATAGATACACCGAGCGGCATACCCCGAAGACGGAGGAGGGAACGTAAACAGAAGCGGGGTTGCAGGTCTGGCGACTTGGCTAGGCTAAAAAGGGCTCCAAACAGACCACCACTGCCCAGTCTTTACGTCGCAAATGTAAGGTCTCTAGGAAATAAGATGGACGAGCTTCATCTAGATATATCGACGCGGTCAACCATACGAGACAGCTCCATCATCGTTATCACGGAAAGCTGGCTACACTCGGGGATCTCAGATGCAGCAGTGGAGCTGGCAGGTCGCTCACTTCATCGCAGCGATAGAACAGAGGCTTCTGGTAAGAGCCGTGGAGGAGGACTATGTACATATGTAAATAAGGACTGGTCTACAAACTCCACTGTCATTGATCAGCATTGTTCACCTGATCTAGAGATGCTAGCAGTCAAATGCAGACCATTTTATTTACCACGCGAATTCTCCGTTACCGTGGTAACCGCTGTATACATCACACCAGATGCCAACGTTAATGCAGCACTTGGCTATCTACTAGCAGCTATAAACAAACAGCAGACCACTTATCCAGAGGGCGTTTTTATCGTGGCTGGTGACTTTAACCATGTCAACCTCAAGACGGTGCTGCCTTGCTTTGATCAACACGTAAAGTGCGCAACTCGAGGAAATAATATTCTGGACTGTGTGTATTCAAATATTAGAAAGGGATACAGGGCCTCACCCCTCGCACACCTGGGCCAGTCTGATCACCTGTCACTATCCCTGATTCCCGCATATCGCCCCATCATTAAAAAACAAGAAGCTACCATTAAAACGTTTAGGAAGTGGCCTGAAGATGCATCTCTACAGCTCCAGGACTGCTTTGAAAGAACAAACTGGACCTTGTTTTTTAATCAGGATGTAAATGAGTATGCCTTCGCTGTCCTCTGTTACATCAGGACCTGCATTGAAAATATCACCACCATCACCCGCAGCAGGATTCCCCCTAACAGGAAACCCTGGATGACTGGGGAGGTACAGGCCCTTCTGAGGGAGCGCAACACAGCTTTCAAATCAGGTGACAGAGCACAGTACAGCATAGCCAGGCACAACCTGAAAAAAGGCATCAAGCAGGCCAAAGCCATGTACAGGGAGAAGATTGAGGGCCACTTCACCAACAGAGACCCAACACAAGTGTGGCAAGGCATACAACAGATCACGAACTACAGGGGAAGCCGCAACCCACCGACAAACATCAATGCCTCCTTAGCAGAGGAGCTCAACCACTTCTATGCCCGCTTCGAGACACTTGGGCTAGATAATGGAGCTGCTCCCCCACCTGCTGGCACAGACCACACAGCCATGGTAACAGCAGAGGAGGTAAGACTCATCCTCAGGTCTGTGAACACAAGGAAGGCAGAGGGACCAGATGGCATTCCAGGAAGAGTGCTCAAAGAATGCGCATACCAGCTTGCAGATGTCTTTACGGACATTTTTAATATGTCTTTAGCCAAAGCGGTCGTACCAACCTGTTTTAAAACAGCCACTATTATACCTGTGCCCAAGCAAAGTAACATCAGCACCTTAAATGACTATAGACCTGTGGCGCTCACTCCCATCATCGCCAAGTGCTTTGAGAGGCTGGTGGCGAAGCGCGTTAAGGCTTTCCTCCCTCGCTCCCTGGACCAGCATCAGTATGCTTACAGGGAAAACAGGTCCACTGAGGACGCTATCGTCACAGCCCTCCATTCAACGCTGACACACCTGGACAAGAAGGAGACATATGTAAGACTACTCTTTATAGATTACAGCTCGGCTTTTAATACCATCGTCCCCAACCGGCTGATCACCAAACTTCTTGATCTGGGCCTCAGCTACAGCCTGTGTATGTGGATTAAGGATTTCCTAACAGATCGCCCGCAGACAGTGAGACTGGGTCCCCACCAATCCTCGAGCCTGTCCCTCAGCACTGGAGCTCCACAAGGCTGTGTATTGAGTCCCCTGCTGTACTCCGTATACACATATGACTGCACCAACACCCATCCTTCAAATACTGTGATCAAATTTGCAGATGACACCACTGTGGTAGGACAAATCACCCATGTAAATGAAAGTGCCTACAGAGACGAAGTTGACAGACTGACAGAATGGTGTCAAAAAAACAACCTGACCCTGAATGTCAGAAAGACAAAAGAAATCATAGTCGACTTCAGGCGGCAAAAGGCGAACCCTCAACCCCTCATCATCAATGGTGAGGAAGTAGAGAGGACCTCCTGCTTTAAGTTCCTGGGGGTTATGCTCTCAGAGGACCTGAAATGGGTGATGAACACAACTGCCACAGTAAGGAAAGCACAACAGCGGCTCTACTTCTTGAGAATATTGAGGAAAAACAACCTGTCTCCCGAGCTGCTTAAGACTTTTTACCACTGCTGCATTGAAAGTGTGATCACTTACTGTATTACTGCATGGTACGTCAACTGCACAGAAAAGGACAGGAAATCCCTCAGTCGGGTCATAAGGTCTGCTGAGAGAATAGTTGGACTTCCACTGCCTCCCCTGGATGACATCTTTAGGACGCGCTGCCTCCGCCGAGCATGTGGCATTTTAAAGGATGAGACTCACCCCGCAAACCATCTCTTCACCCTGCTACCCTCTGGCAGGCGCTACCGGGCCACTACAGCCCGCACCTCCAGACTGCAGAACAGTTTCATCCCCAGGGCCATCACATAACTTAATAATCACACTACACTCCTACCCTCCACCCAGCACAACTGCACTTTTGTTAGTGGTTGCACAAACAAATTTCGTTGTGTATCCAATGCACAATGACAAATAAAGTCTATTCTATTCTATTCTATTCTAAGCTCCGCCGCAAACAAGCGGAATTTGGATGCGAGTCTGCAGCCAAGACTGGTGGGAGAGAGTGGTCTTACAGGAATTTAGTGACCAGGAATCCTCGAAGGTCCATTTGCGAACTACTGCAGCTGCCATCTCTCTAAGTTAAGACGTATTTTAACGTTCAGCCTGCAAAAGTACTAGTAGCCTACTCATTTACAGTTACCTCGGACGCGCGCGGACACTACGATACGCGAACACGTCATTAATAAACACCCATGTCCCGTCGCTTAGCAACCGGACACGCTTACCGGACTACTTTTACGGAGTGATAACAAAGATGTGAATCAGGCAATAAATCCACTTTCCTTGACAGCGGTGAAGTTCGGTGTGCTTAAAAGTACCGACGGAGCTCAGTGGACCAATTGCGAACTACTGCGGCTGCTCTAAATTAAACCCCAATCTATTCGGAATAAGTGCATACATGGCGATTAAAACGGACTACACCACCTCTTCTATTCGGCATAGAATCTATGCCGAACAGATAATTGTATTCCGAATGAGGCGTATACATGATCATTTTCTGTTCCGCATAGAAATCTATGCGGAACAGATGTGTCCATGTCAACGCGGCTACTGACACATGACGAGGGGGTTTACTCGTTGTGCCCTGTAATTATGAGCCGGAGCCCGATTTCAACCCGACATTTGTTACTTAGGACTACCCTGCTAAATATATATAATATATATAAATGTATATAATGCATAGAACGCCGGTCACTATCGGGAAAATAAGCCCCGACAGGGCTAACAGGCGAGCGACGCGTGTCTTGCTTCACCCTGAAGGGGCTTATTTTAGATAATGACCGGCGACGTTCTATACTACATCATCCCGCTTATTACAAGGCAGCCGCTACTTGCCAAGACGAATAAATAACTTCACATGGTGTGTCTTTTTACTCGTTTTAATTTATTCGTTAGCAGCATTGTTGATCAGCAGAGAAATAGTCCTTCAAAGACGTTGACGTTGCTTAGCAAACGAAGAGGCTGGGGTTGACAAGTTACCGGACTATCTATGCAAGTGAACGGAGCGTTCCACGGCATTGAGAAGACCCGTGTAATAAAGGCCTATTATATTTCTGTTTATGGCATAGATTTCTTCTCAGATTAGGCCAATAAAGCAACGATTTAAAATAAAAAAGAGTAAGAATGGAAATTATTGCGGCCGGCAAAAAATTATCGCTCATTTTAATTTATCGCGCAATTAATTGATTTATTGCATATCGCGACAGGCCTAGTGATGTGGGGATACATAGTAGTCCAGCAGAGGTTGAGCGGAGCGGGAGGGAGTGTATTCTTGGAGGAGGTCGCTTGAGCAGGCCCTGCAACTGAAAAGGTAGGCTATGAATTAGAAGAGATTTAGGATTTGCCAATGTCCAGCAGGACACCCTATAATGGACTAGAATGAGTCCTTCTCCTAAAAAATAAAAACAATCACAATCCAAATAATTTCCGATAGATTCAATATCAGTTTATCCTTATAACGCTATGGACAGGGTGAACAGAAATAGATGACATAGCCTACCATCAAAAACGAGCCTAATAACAACGGACCAGCAGATGTCGCCCTGTGTCTGAACTCTGAGGTCTGTAGAGGGCTATGGGCATGGCATCAAGTAGTTTGGAGGAATATCCTTTTGTGGTCTTTAGTATATTGGAGAGTTTTGCAAATCAGTGAAGTTTTGCAAATCACTTTATCTCCACACATAATTATAGCATCACTCACTCACCCCAATGTGGCGAAGACTTTCAGACTTCATTATTATTTTTTTGTAGTTTGTGGAAATATTTTCAATTATAACATTATTATTATTATATTCATATTTTTTTTAGGCTTCAGGCGCTTATTTTTTGTATAGTACAACCACCTGTACACAGTAGTTTAGTGGTCAGGCTCTACTATTCTCAGCACAATGTTGTTGGTTTAAATATACCTATCAGTGCATTGGGTCAATTTAAGGTAAGTTAGCAAACATTTCCTTAAAAATAAGTCAGCAAACGTTATTTGTACTTTGTTCTCTGTGTTTTTTTTTTCATAACGACTGCTATTGGGTATAAATACGGATTTGCAACATACTGTGTGAACCGTGTTCAAGGAGCTTTAAATCCAGTTGGGCAAAACAGTTTACATTACTTGTAGAGCTGTCGTTGGGGATGGGGACCTTTGAATAAAGGTCACAAGTACTTTTTGGAAACTTGTGACTACTTTTCAGCAGATAGCTCATAACCAGCTGTCCATCCACTCGCCAGCCTCTGAACTCCCTGAGCATTATAAGCTGCATTGTTTTCCATTTAGTTTTCCATTCTTTTTTGGAAATGATCCATGAAAACCATATAAAAAAGTACTTAAATGACCAAGCTGGAACCCATTATTTTTTTCGTAGACATCATTTTGTAACTGTTCATGTCGGTTGGTTGCATCTGCCACTTTAATGCTAGATGCCACTAAATCCTACACACTGCATCATTAATGTGATTCAAAATTGAGGCTGTCGTTCTGCAGGAGCGTTTCTAGGTTTCATAATCATCCGGGGCTTAACCCAGAGGGAAAGGGAATTAGGTATCCCTCTGGGCATACTTAAAGATAAAAAAAAAATGGTATGCTTTAATGTGCATGCACATTTTTTCATAATGCTTTACCTAAATAAACAAAATGCGCAGCATATTATATTTTTAATTAGTTACCTGACTGCTGACTGCTTATCAAACATCTAAAGGTCCATTCAAGTTATTTCAGAGTGAAATGAATACAAGTGATACAGACTATATATATACATATATATATATATATATGAATGGATGGATGGATGGATAGATGGATCTGACTGGGGATCGGATAGGTTAATTCACTTGAGGTGGTAAACAGTCTGGTTATGTTTTTAAACTGTTTACTATCTTTCCAGAAGGACTATGCTACTTTATTTTGAGATGTCCCTGGAATCCCTGTGTTTCTTTCTAAATAACTTACTACCATTAGTGACTAGAATCATTATTACACTGTTTTTTTCACTGAATTGAATAATGCAGTCCATAGTTACCAGTATACCAATAAATATCGAAGAAAGATTTTCTTTTGGTACCCAGAAATTATGTTCAGGCCTAACTAAACAATATCCGAATATAACAGCCTAGTGAAGCCACTGTCGTTCTGTATATGATTTGTGTTTAGGTAGAGCCACTTTGTTGCTCTGAAGGCGGTGAAGAGTGCGACAACATTCACAGAGAATATTAAAGTGATACTTTTTATTAATTCTACTACTACCACCAGTGCTTTTACTAATAACACTAACTTCAAATATCTTAAAAAAAAAGGGTAAGGGTCTAAAACAGGAAAATACTTAATTCATGAAATTATTCATCAAATTCTAAATCAAATAAATGCATAACAAATAATGCAAATGCCAATAAATGCATAACAACAATATCAAACCCATAACAGCATAACTCACAAAGTTAGAAAATACATGCGCTACCAACCTCAGAATATACAAAGTAGGCTACCAACCTCAGAATATACAAAAATGGTGGTGGTTGGTCCTGTTAATGGAACAGAACCGTCCCTGAGTCTGGGGGATGTTAATCAACAACAGAGGGCTTTGTGATGCTGATGACCAATGTCATTATTCACACCATTTGAAAACTGTTAATTGAAGAGTTTGTTTCTAATTAAGAAGCTGCTATATAGCAGGATGTGATTAGCGCTAATGCTAACAGATATGTAGAAACAGCTGCTGTCCTCGTGACATGATCTTTATCTGGGGAACATGATAAACCAGCCATATGAAGCTGTCTCCATGCTGCAATATGAAAAATCACAATAATTGTAATGTTAGATAGATTTGGTATTATTATTAATATTAGCAACTTTGTACACTTTATGAATCTCTGTATGAATGAGTCGGGACGTTTGAAACACACATGCGGGACGAATGAAACAGCATATTTTAAAAATAAACTATTGACCTTACTCTTGTTTTTATGCAACATACCGGACAACATACTAGTGTACTCGTCATTGCTAAAATTTCACATAATTCCGCATAATATAAATATGTCAAAATATATATTTTTGGCCCGTGCGTAATTCTGCGTAATTGTCAAGATGCACACTTCGATTAAAACTGACCTTTCTTCTTTTGGACGACTAAATTTGCATTAAATTTCACTTATTTCCCTGTCCTAAGTCATGTTTAGGGATACACAGTTGAACAACCTTTTATTTATTTTAAACAAAAACTACCAGGTCAACCGGATAACATGAGACCTGTTGCGTTTGAAACAGGTGTTTCAATCGTCCCGACAGCGACTACTGACACTTAAACCTTTTTTACCTCTAAACTTCAAAACTCTGACATTGCACACTTTAGCACAGGTTTAAGTACTAATTCATCTGTTGTATAGTCATATTATTATGGCATGAAACAAAAAACACAACTATTTATTACAAAAAAACTACCGCAGGAAGGATTTTACGCACTCTCGAAAACAGGTTTGGGGGATAACGTTTGAACGGTGGGACGTCATTACACGAAATTTCCCGGGGTTGGTCAGTCTTGCGTGCTGAACGTAGTGACGAAATTTGACCTGAAAGCCTTGCGTGGTTTTCGAGGAAATCTCTGTGTTTCAATCGTCCCGTGTTTCAATCGACCGGCTCTCCCTACCCAGATACACACACTTATTGGTTGATAATAGCCTTACTAAGTCATTGGCCTAATCATTCACCTGCAACTCCGCAGGATTTGTAGCACATAAGGCAACATCACAATAATTATTACAAATAAATGCATCTTTATTTAAACAAAACAGGATTTACAAGGGTTGCCATTTTTGGCGATTTGAACGAATTTCGTTAGTTTATAATATTAAGAATAGTAAAATCTAATTTTCTTGAGGCAACTGGAAACCAGGCTGAACGAATAAACGATTTGCGAACGACTCCTCCCAGTTCAGACGAGTTTCCGGTGAATTGATTCACCGGGAACTCGACTGTACTGGGAGGAGTCGTTCGCGAATCAGCCTAGTTTCCGGTAGCGGTGAATCGCATCATGGAATACACGCCATTGCACGGTTCTCAGCTGAGTCAGTCAGACTCAGTGGCGTTAGTGCTACCGGAAACTCGTTTGTTCGTTCAGTCGAGTTTCCGGTGAATCGAATGGTGAACGAGACGAACGAGAGAAACAAACCGGTTCGCTTCGTTCGTCCTAAAGACTCGTTCATTCGAACCGGTTCTCGAACGAACAAACTGAAATAGTGCCCCCTAGTAATCTTTTTTTTTTTTTTACTCAGTAGTAATAGGCCTACTATTGCTGTTTTCGCTTGGATTTTTGTATTTCTCTACTAATTGCTTCGACAATGCAACATTAAAAGTTACTAACAGCGACTTCACACAGAAGCTCTTGCTTAGGACCCCCCTGAGCCCTTGGGCCCCTGGGCATGTGCCCGGTATGCCCGTGCGGTAATCCACCCTTGAGAACTACGATTTACTGAAGGTTGACTCTGTGTGCATCTTGGCCGCCGCTACAATAAGTACACATTAAAGGATTCCAGGAGCATCTCACTTTATTTTGAGATGATCCTGGAACCTGTTTCTTTCTAAATAACTAACTACCATTAATGACTAGATTCATTTCATCACTTCTAGACTGAATTGAATTAATGCATTCCATAGATACCAGTAAATATACGCCTACCAATATATCAATATATTTCTTTTTTTACCCAAAAATTATATTCAGGGCTTATTAAATAATATCCGGGGCTTTAGCCCCGAATAAAACAGCATAGTGACGCCATATATTTTACTCTGAATCACTAGAGTTTAGTGGTATTTTTTTTTTCTTATTCCTTAAGGTGAGAGACAGCGACCCTAGGGACACTAAAAGAGAGAATGTGATACAGCTCGTTGATGACTTCAGGGTCACCGGAGTGAACGGACAGCAAAGTATACTGTACTGATTGAATATGTGTAAAATGTACATATCGTGAACATTTCATGGATAGATAATATATTATAGATCAAAACTATGTATAATACTTGTCGTTTTCAAATAGTAGTGCTACCAAATATGTAGCGTTTGTAATGTATCTGCGATTCTGCATCCATTGCTGTCAGGGGTTGGTTATTAGGAAATGTGTGTGTGTGTGTGTGCATGTGCTCACAGTGGAATTATGAAAAGGCTTCCTTGATTTGATTGGTTGGCTAGACCGATGTGTGCAACCATGTTCTGTCAGTGGTGGGTCACCAGATACTCAAGTGGATTATAAAATCCAAAAACCACGGCCCCCCCCATGCCCTGAATATGACAGGTGCCATGTGCATACAAACTCAATCTCAGTCTGAAACTGAATCTGAAAGAGAAAGTGATACTGAAAGTGAAAGTGATACTTCCATATTGTTATTCCTTCCAGTTCTGTAGTTCTTGGATTATTTGTTTATTTCAGTAGAAATACTGAAATAAATTGTTTTTTTACATTGCATGTATGCTCCTTCGTTGTTAGAAAACAAAAGCACAGGAGAGAAACAGGTGTGCATTTGAAATCAAATATAAGGAATTTATGAGTGACAGATGCTTGAATTGTGTAGTTTTTTTCTTAAAAAGGGTTTTCTTTTTCATTTTCATATCTCATATGCCTTATGCAGCCTATTGTTTAGGAATTAATACATTTCCAACCATTTTGCATGGTTGGCTTAAATTCTACTGTACTGCACTCATTATATGCAAACAATATTAATATTATGAGATGCATACACATATGGTGTTTGTTTAGCTTTTTTAATGTGATTTATATTGCTAGTTTTCATTCAATTCAATCTGTTTTGCCAATACGGTATCACCTCTGCGGTCATCCATGTTAACCTGAGCCACAAGCATGCAGGCGTTCTCCTGATTCACTGCACTGCTCTGAAGAATGTCTCTGTGTCACACTGGGCACCGCCGGCCCTCCCGTCTGTTACTCGGTCCTCAGACGGGCAGGGTCTCCCGGCGCCAGATGACCAGACTGAGCAGGAAGGAGAAGATGCAGCGTGAGTGGATGGGGGTGGGGGGGGGGGGAGAGCACAGCTGGCCGCGGTCAAGGATTCAAACGCCATGTGTCATTGGCTGATGACTACACGCTGTCCGTCACCACTAGCAACGACTGCCCTTCGAAGCAGCGACGCCCGGCTGGTAACACCTTCCACGGACGGAGCATGATGCTGGAGGAAGACCTCGACACGGACCAGATCTACCCTGACACACTGCCCTGTCTCTTCTCTCTAACAGCAGCACGCTTCCCCAAGGCCCGGCCCCGATCTCTGTTGCTGCACCAGACTGCAGAGAACCACCAACAAACATTGCTGTCTTTGTTGTTAAAAGGTCAGAAAGATGAAACAATAATACATATATGTACACAAACAAATACGGGTATATTTGAAAATACATGATATTTGGGAGTGTTAGGTCATTGGTCACTCACTTGGCTAGATAGCCAGGCGGAATAATTTGCTCCACCTGTTAGGTCTGTGTGAAGGAATAAAAGGAAATCGATAGATTGAGATTACGTGAGGTTGCAATGGAATCATGGGACATCCTAATCTGATGCTCAATGCACACCTTGAAATCCCTTAAGAACATAACTAGATTTAATTTACGGATTTTCTCTGGTCCAACACTCAATTTCAGCTACTATTAACATTTATTAACAGCTATATTATAATATGAGGATTTCAGCACACTATAGCGCTTTATGTACAGAGTATCCAGGCTTCCCCATCAGGTTCACAGTAAGATACATAACAACATATGTTTTTACTTTTACCACAATACAATTGTGCTAGTATTACTACCAAATACTGCTTCTTATATTGAATTCCGATTAAAAAGATACATATATGCTGCCTTTTGTCTTAGATTTAGGATGGGAGGTTTGTTATTAGATAGGCAGGAAATATGAGTTGCTCTCAGTATCCGTCGATCACGTTTATTTCCGAGGACACATGTAGACTCGCTAGAGCCTCGGTAGGGCTAAAGGAATCCTGACCAGCCCTTATCCTCCTCCTCTCTTCCCTTAGAACAAGCACTTCAGTGAGGACATCCAGACGTGTCAGTACCGCTCGGTGGAGGTGCTGATCGGCTCTGACTACGGCCCTCCCGCCGACATCTGGAGCCCCGCCTGCATGGTGAGCCCGGCCCCTCCCACCGGTCTGACGGCCCAGGGGAACCACACGCATATCAAGTCAAGTCCCTTTTAGTTGTGAAGCCCTGAAGTACAGGCTGTCTGAAGGGCCTGAAACACTTTACTTTAGACATATTAGTGCCAAGTATCGTGACTATCACGCTTTCTCAAACTTTCTTCTGTAGCGTGATTAAGTGGCTTAAAGTGATTGTGGTGGGAATTCCGGAACCACGTCAATCATAATTAGTCTAAACAGGGTAGCATAAAGAGTCATCCGAACATATAACAATTATGGTCATATATTTGGGTAATAATGGTACAATGGTACATGCTGACCTCTGTTGTACAGTCTTGATGTAACCCTTAACTCTATGTACATCTTCTGTTTGTCATAGGATCATGTCAGCTGAACTCAATTAATGAAACCAGGAATGAAGTAAGATCCACTAATGCAATAAACTGTCTGCACTTAATGTTCTACCTACAATTAAAGTTTTTATTTCCTAACTCTATAGTATAGGGATAGATACAGCAATATATTCCTGTAATCTATCAGCTGTAAGCTTTGTACCCTCTAACTGGCTTCTGTAGGTTTTTGCCCAGGTGTATGTGAGTCTGTTTTGTTTTTTTAATGGAATTTTTATTTTCAGTGCCATCACCCATCTTGTGAGCTGTTGAGGGAGAACAACCACAGGCTGCAGAGGGAAAATGATTCTCTCAAGGCAAAAATAGCAACATTGAAATGTAATGCTATTGTTGCAAACTTTTTTTTTTTTTTACACAAGGGTTTTTCTGTTTTACATGTTAGCTAAAAGGCTATGAATCCTTTGCTCAGTGCTGCCAGACGTTTTGCAGAAGATGGAGGAGTTTCTCCGCTCAGCACCAAGACCAACGACAACACCAATACCAACACCAACACCAAGACCAAGACCAAGACCAGAACCAACACTATCACCAGCACCAACAGCAGTTCCAGCACCAGCAATAGAAGACCCATCACCAGCACCAGGTCCATCATCAGCATCAGCAACACTCTGTAAGAATCTGTTTGACTTTATTTGTATAGGTTAAAGGAGCATTTCACCGGTGGAGGCATGAATATGTATTGAAATTGGGTCCTATATGTAGTCGAATAATAAAATAAAATTCTAATTTGGTGCCGTCTTGACCGAGAAAAGGCAGAAAGTGACTTTTTGGCGCTTGTGGATTGAAGACAACAACTCCCACCATGCACAGCTTCGCTGGCGGCCACTCCCGCTGATCATCTCCGCCTATCGGACACCTCCTTGTTCCATCTACTAATGGAACAAATCAGCGTGGAGCTTGACCCGACGTCACTGGCAGAGAGTAGTGACGCTTGCACAGAAGCATACGGCCGACATCTTTCTTTATTCTGGGTGGAAATAGTAACATAGTTACGCCATTAAATGCGTTTATGCAAACATTTTTAGCGAGAAATGTGCATTATACTTTCATCATGTTCGCTCGTTGAATGTGAAGGATGTTTGGTTTGATAATTATGACGATGAGGGAACGCTCCATTCACTTGCATGGACAGCGTCTCCGGTTGCTAAGCAACCTCAACGTCTTGGCGGACTATCTGCTGATCAACACTACGAATGCTGGAAACACACCAGACACACCATGTGAAGTTATTTAAACCGATTATTGTTATTTATATCCGAGATTATTTAATCTAACCCGATCTAAACTCTATCATGCACTCAAACATGGCGGCGTTTGGGTTTCCTACCTCGGACTCCTAAATCCAGCGCAGCCACAGGCGCGTTGGCGCGTTGAACCATTTTTGTGACACACAATGATTAAGCGTCAAGTTAGGCACGTTACACGCGTTTGGTGTGGCCGTAGCATTATGCGGTTTCACCCAAAAAATCGGCTTCGTGTGGACGGGGCCAAGAAGGCGAACATCACGTCACCAAGTCACCAAGACAGCGCCAGGCGACTTACGCCACTATCTGCCAATGGATCGTGGATGCCTGGGCTGATATAACAGTCTCAACTGTGGTCCAAGCTTTCACGAAGGCAGGAATAATCACTGAACTGCCAGGCAACAGCAGCGACACTGACTCGGATAATGACGAGAGGGATCCGGGCATGTTGGATGCCGTACTCGCCCAACACAAGAATTCGAGGGATTCGTAGACGGGGAATGAACTGAAAAGTGAGCTTATTGTTAAGAGATATTGATATTGATCAGATATTGATGAGATATTGTTAATATGCACATTAACGTTTGAACATCGTTACCATGGGAGTGACCGGAGTTGTCAGAACGCTTAATAAAGTTTGACTTTATCTGACTGTTTTGTTGACATTCCCTTTAGCACAGCTCGGTCTAGTCGATGCATAACGCAACCCCAGTCAAACGTTTGACTGCAGTATCTTCTATTCTATGCGCCTTATAATCCGGTGCGCCCTATATATGAAAACAGTTCTAAAATAGGCCATTCATTAAAGGTGCGCCTTATAATCCGGTGTGCCTTATAATGCGGAAAATACGGTAGTCCTTGTTTGTATTTCTTTCGAAATGGTGAACTTTTGCATGGAGCCATCTTCTATGTCAGATCCAGTACCCTCCGCCAATGTACTTCAGTTTTATCAACAGCCTCTGTTATCTTAGCTTCAGACGCTGTGGTTAGTTTCTGCTGGTGAAGTCCTAGTGCCCACTAGGGGTTGTAGTCTTACGAGAATCATCCCCTCTTACACTTCCTATTTTCTTGTACGCAAAAATCGTCATATTGCGTCATTAAAAACAGGAAGTGTTGGAGATCGATACGGATCTCTCCAGTCTCTCCAGAAAATAAGGGAATGATGCTAGACCATTCAAAAATATGCGGGGGGTTCTAAAAATACAAAGCTTATGTGAAATGGGTGAAGTTGCCCTTTAAGTTACTTAGTTTCAGTTGCACTGTTTTTCTAAATGCATCAGCCGTACACTCGGTTAATCTAAATGCATATATATATCATTGAGGTAAACGCTAGTCTGCTGTATGTTGAAGTAGATTTGTGGTAATGTTATCTACTTGCATTAAAGGTCATTCCAAAAGGACTTGTTGAGCGCTGCTCCTTCCAAAGCCCTCAGAAGTTCATAAATGATCTCCTACATGGGATGTATACCAGGGAATATATGGCAGGCCATTCAGTGACTGGCCAGTCATCCAGCAGCTGCACAGAATGAAAACCTGGCCTAGCCAAACAGGACCTTGTTGAAATAACAAGTAGGTATATAGAAATGAGAAAAGATGTTGGTTGAGTGATACCCTCATTCTCATGCTCATCTTTCGTGTATGTGTTTGTGTGTGTGTGTGTATTCCCACAGATGCTGCAAAGTTAAAGTTCACCTAAGTAACTGATAAGAACATAAAATATTATTTTACTATAGTATATATAGGGTGTACTGTAGTTTATTTACTATAGTAAACTATAGAATTTTCTGTAGTATACTATAGTTTACTGTAGTAAAACTACTATAGTAAGGTTAAAAAACACTACAATATTTACTATAGTATATATAGGGTATACTATAGTTTATTTACTATAGTAAACTATAGAATGTTCTGTAGTATACTATAGTTTACTGTAGTAAAACTACTATAGTAAGGTTCAAAAACACTACAATATTTACTATAGTATATATAGGGTATACTATAGTTTACTTACTATAGTAAACTACAGAATGTTCTGTAGTAGTTTACTGTAGTAAAACTACTATAGTAAGGTTCAAAAACACTACAATATTTACTATAGTATATATAGGGTATACTATAGTTTATTTGCTATAGTAAACTATAGAATGTTCTGTAGTATACTATAGTTTACTGTAGTAAAACTACTATAGTAAGGTTCAAAAACACTACAATATTTACTATAGTATATATAGGGTATACTATAGTTTATTTACTATAGTAAACTATAGAATGTTCTGTAGTATACTACAGTTTACTGTAGTAAAACTACTATAGTAAGGTTCAAAAACACTACAATATTTACTATGGTGTATATATAGGGTATACTGTAGTTTATTTACTATAGTAAACTATAGAATGTTCTGTAGTATACTATAGTTTACTGTAGTAAAACTACTATAGTAAGGTTCAAAAACACTACAATATTTACTATAGTATATATAGGGTATACTATAGTTTATTTACTATAGTAAACTATAGAATGTTCTGTAGTATACTATAGTTTACTGTAGTAAAACTACTATAGTAAGGTTCAAAAACACTACAATATTTACTATAGTATATATAGGGTATACTATAGTTTATTTACTATAGTAAACTATAGAATGTTCTGTAGTATACTATAGTTTACTGTAGTAAAACTACTATAGTAAGGTTCAAAAACACTACAATATTTACTATAGTATATATAGTATACTAGTATAGTATATATATATATATATATATATATATATATATATATATATATATATATATATATATATATATATATATATATATATATATTCTATCATGGAGCTGTGGCGCTGCTAAACTCCACTCCCACTCTATTGCCACACTGATACTCCCCATCTCATCTCATACACACATTATTGCACTTCAGGACTTGGACTTTTTAAAACATTTTATTTATATACGTATTTTATTAATGTGTGGATATATATATATGTATATATATATATATGTATGTATGTGTGTGTATGTGTATGTGTGTATGTATATATATATATATATATATATATTTATATATTGCTGATACTTATTTATTTATTTATTTTTATTTATTTTATTTATAGAACTGTGCAACCGGAGGAGGACTGCTCCATACAAAATTTCGTTGTCTTGTACAATGACAATAAAGATTATTCTATATAGGGTATACTATAGTTTATTTACTATAGTAAACTATAGAATATTTTCATGTGGGGCCCAGCATCACAAGACGCTCCAGCTCGCCATCCACGACATCTTGCCAGTCGCCATGTCTCCACTTGGTTGTGTTGGGTTGCCCCCCCGTCCACTTGGTTGTTTTGGGTTGCCCCCCCGTCCACTTGGTTGTGTTGGGTTGCCCCCCCGTCACTGCAGGTTGGGGATGCCGTCCCAGGGGTCCGCATGGCCCTGATTATTTGGTCCCGTCCTGTTTAATAATCTGCTGAACCCAAGGTTGCCTGTGTCAAAACATGGCAACTTTTGCATTCCTGCTGTAACCACTCAGAGAGTAAACAAAGGGAAACTTAGACACACTGCTAACCTCACAAATCTCATAGATATTTCCTCCAAACCAAAAACAACCTTAAAGCCTATCAACAACACTATCAGGATGGGTCTACTTAATGTTAGGTCTCTTAATAACAAATCATTTTTAGTTAATGATTTTATTACCACCTCTAAACTGGATTTTATGTTTTTAACTGAAACATGGCTGGAACAAAATAACAGTGCAACCGTTCTGATAGAGACAGCTCCTCCCAACTATAACTTTTTTGATGCATGTAGATCTGGAAAAAGAGGTGGAGGGGTTGCTGTTATATTTAAAAATGATTTTCAGGGGAAACAGATGTTATTTGGTGATTTTCCATCATTCGAATACCTCTGTGCTGTATTGAAATGCTCCCCCAGAGTTCTCCTATTAATTATTTACAGGCCACCCACATACTCTGCAAATTTTTTCGATGAATTCACAGAATTATTGTCTAGCATCTCCACAGACTTTGACTGTCTAGTTATAACTGGTGACTTCAATTTTCATACTGATGATTTGAATGAAAAGTGTGCAAAAAAACTTTTTATCATTTTGGACACATTTGAACTGTCCCAACATGTGAAAGAGACTACTCATTGTAAGGGCCACACTCTAGACCTGGTTATCACAAAGGGCCTCAATGTTTCTGATCTCTCTGTGACTGATCCTTCCTTGTCTGACCACTTTTGTGTTTTCTTTAATATATCTTTTATTCCCAACATACAGACAAAATCAAATACTGTCAAAAAAAGGTATATCAATGAAGAATCGTATGTACTTTTTAGAAAGGCCATCTCCTTACTACCACCTCTCAACCCATGTTCTGCTGATGATCTTGTAGAAAACTTTAATTTGAAAATTTTGAAAGTCATGGATGTCATTGCACCTTACAAGGTTAAAACGATTTCTGGAAAGCAAAAGGCACCCTGGAGAAAAGCTGCTTCAGTAACAGCACAGAAAAAAGAATGCAGGAAGGTTGAACGCATCTGGCGTAAAACAAAACTTCATATTCACCATGATATCTACAAAGAGAGCCTCCGTGCCTACAATTCAGACTTAAAAAGTGCTAGAGAAACATTTTTCTCCAATATCATTAAATCCAATAATAATAATGCAAAAACCCTATTTGCAACTGTTGACAGACTGACCAACCCCCCAACACAAATTCCACCTGATCTCCATTCCACGCAGAAATGCAATGAGTTTGCAGCTTTTTATACTGATAAAATTGATGGCATCAGACGCGCCATCAATATCTCCACTTCAAACAAAAATGTTGGACTACCACCCTGTTCAGGCAAAAGTAACGTGGCAGGGATGGCATGCTTTAATGTTATTGACTCTAAAACTCTTGTGGAAACTGTTACACAACTAAAGCCATCCACCTGTTGCCTTGATTCTTTACCTACCAACCTCTTTAAGAATGTTTTTGACTGCCTAGCAATAGGCATATTGCAGATAGTTAACAACTCTCTCCAGTCAGGCAACTTCCCAAAAGCCCTGAAAACTGCAGTTATTACACCCCTTTTAAAAAAGCGGAGCCTAGATACCTCTATTATTAACAACTACAGACCAATATCAAATCTTCCCTTCATAAGTAAAATCATTGAGAAAGTTGTCCTCCAGCAACTTAATCACTTCCTGGCATCAACTGGTTGTTATGACACCTTCCAATCAGGATTTCGACCCCTGCACAGCACTGAGACCGCCCTCATTAAAGTTGTAAACGACATCCGTCTTAACACAGACTCTGGCAAAACCTCAATACTAATGCTACTAGACCTCAGTGCTGCATTCGACACTGTAGACCATACAATACTTTTGGACAGGTTAGAAAACTGGGTGGGGCTTTCAGGCACAGTCTTAAATTGGTTCAGATCCTACCTACAAAATAGGAACTACTTTGTTTCCATCGGCGACTTTGTATCAGAATCAACCAACGTGATGTGTGGAGTCCCACAAGGTTCGATCTTAGGACCCTCTTTATTCAACATCTACATGCTCCCACTAGGGCAAATCATGCATAATAACAATATTGACCATCATTGCTATGCTGATGACACGCAAATCTATGTATCGCTATCACCAAATGACTATCGGCCCATAGATCTGCTGTGCCAGTGCATTGAGCAAGTGAAAGACTGGATGTGCCGAAATTTCCTTCAGCTAAATGAGGATAAAACAGAGATAATTGTATTTGGTGCTAAAACGGAAAGGCTTAAAGTAACCCAACACCTTCACTCTCTGTCCCTGAAAACCTCAATCAAAGCCAGAAACCTAGGGGTTATCATGGATTCCAATTTACATTTCGAAAGTCACATCAAATCAGTTACAAAATCTGCATATTATCACCTTAAAAATGTAGCAAGACTTAGAGGGCTCATGTCCACCGAAGACTTACAAAAACTTGTACATGCCTTTATCACTAGTAAGCTTGATTACTGCAATGGTCTCCTTACAGGTCTCCCAAAACAAACTCTAAGGAAGCTTCAGCTTGTTCAGAATGCTGCTGCTAGAGTTTTAACAAAGACCAAAAAATTTGAACACATTACACCAATTCTTAAATCGTTACATTGGCTTCCTGTAGGTCAGAGAATTGATTTTAAAATCATGTTGCTAACCTATAAATCCTTACATGGTTTAGGCCCAAAATAGTTAACTGATATGCTTCCACTACATAAGCCTTCTAGAACACTAAGATCTTCTGAGACCAATCTGTTAATTATCCCCAGAGTAAACACGAAACATGGGAAAGCAGGATTTAGTTACTATGCAACAAATAGCTGGAATAAACTCCCTGAGGATTTAAGACTTGCCCCAACTCTGAGCACCTTCAAAACAAGATTGAAGACTTTTATGTTTGCTTTAGCTTTCTGCTAAATCTTAAATACTTTACCTTTATTTTACTAAAATGCCTTTTTAACTTTCCCTTTATTTTCTATTTTTACCAGAAAAATACATGACATTTGCTGAGTAATGAAGTTGTGTCATTAAGAGCTTGACGAAGTGAAAACCTGTAAACTCTTTTGAATTTGTTTGTTGTTTGTTGTTTGCCTTTGGTTCTGGGCTAGAGTCCTAGAATAATCACTGTTGTTTTTGTTGTTTGCCTTTGGTTCTGGGCTAGAGTCCTAGAATATTGTAATAGATTGTCCTTAAGGTCGGGTTGTGGTCCCGACTTGGGTTCCAGAGAGTCTGTTGATCTGATCTTAAATAACTTTCAATTTAATTTTCTCACTTTCTTAAATACATTGCACTTTCAATTTTACTTGCTAAAAAGCCTTTTTAACTTTCTATTTTACTCATTTCTTTGCATATGTTTTCTTTTACTTATCTATTATTTTATTTTATTGTATAACAATGTTTATATGTGAAGCACTTTGAGTCTGCCTTGTGTATGAAAAGTGCTATATAAATAAAGTTGCCTTGCCTTGCCTTGCCTTATGAAGATGTATGGGGGCACTGCTGGAACCAGGTGGACAGGATGTCCACATCCCCAGCAGACCCGGGGGAACGCCCTGGGCAACCGCTCCACTTGCAGTGAGGCAGCCCACACTAGCTGTGTCAATTCTTCCGTCCAGGCAAGTGCTGCTGCCTTCCACTCAATCCCACTCGCACTCACTGCGCCGTATCTCCAAGCTGAAGCGGTGGGGATAAGTTGGAATGGCGACGGGAGCCGGCGGCCCAGTTCAGCTCCTTCCTGCTCACCATGCTGGAGCCCCAGCCGGGAATGAGGGCCACGTGTTTTGGAATTCTGTATTATTATGACGTGTGGGTTTATTGTTTATCCTGCTCATTCATCTTTAGATCGACTAAATCCCAAAAATCTTTCATGAGTAAATAAATAAAATATTAGCTCCATTACTCCATAATAGAAAAATATATATAATAAACCAGCATTTATATTGAAGTACAACTCATTAACTACAATATTCATGAGAGTTAAAGAGAATACATTTGTGTGTGTGTGTGTGTGTGTGTGTGTGTGTGTGTGTGTGTGTGTGTGTGTGTGTGTGTGTGTGTGTGTGTGTGTGTGTGTGTGTGTGTGTGTGTGTCTGTGTGTGTGTGTGTGTGTGTGTGTGTGTGTGTGTGTGTGTGGGCTATGGAAAGCCAAGAAGGCCACAATCCGGACCTAGATTGGCGCGGTAAAAGTGCAAAACCGTACGGAAACCGTACGGTTGCCGTACGGATTCCGTACGGATTCCGTACGGTTTCCGTACGGATTCCGTACGGTTTTGCAAGAATTCCGTACGGAATCCGTACGGAATCCGTACGGTTTCCGTACGGTTTCCGTACGGTTTCCGTACGGATTCCGTACGGATTCCGTACGGTTTCCGTACGGATTCCGTACGGAAACCGTACGGTTTTGAATGACTAATAGCCGCGGCTATTAGTCATTCACTCCGGCTATTAGTTATTCACTCCGGCTATTAGGTATGCAGAACGAGCCCCTCCCCTTCTTTGCTTGACCACTAAGTTTGAAGGCTGTCTAACCAATCAGTGAAGAGAAAGACCAGACTAAAGTAACGCATTGTCGAAACTAGAGCGGCAGTCAGTGCCTCCATGTTTCGCCGTAACATAAGGCTGTGTTGTCTTTACTAGTTTCACTACAATGTAATGACCACCACTAGCTAGTGGAAAATATATTTGTGTCTAGTACAGTGATATATTTGTATATGTTAGGCTATATATTGAGATGGCAGTGTGCGAAATACCCATCATTATTCGGGGATGCCCTCATCCCCAGATTGTTCGCGATATGCAGTAGCCAGCTCGGCCATAACATTACAATATTTCATGGATGCAAGCAAGCCAAGACAATCGATCTATATCTATAGCCTACATGACAACACGCAGACACACACACGCAGACACACACACACACACACACACACACACACACACACACACACACACACACACACACACACACACACACACACACACACACACACACACACACACACACACACACACACACACACACACAAACACATTAAGCACACATTAAGCACACTGGTAAAGCAATAGGAGCCTGCATTGGCTGAAGTTGTTGGGATGCACCTTATTTTATAACAGGGAGGGGCAAAGTTGTGCATTACAATGCAAACACGACAATAATTGGCACCGTTCTTGCGCACTCAGAAGAACATGCAGTAGGACCGATCTTGTGACATTATTTAACCATCCATCTACAGCTAATACGATCAGACAGATACATCATCGATCACATAAAAGCCCACAACAAGCCCAACATCACCACGGCAGGTGCGATCTCTCTCGCACATTCACACAATCACTCCAACTTCTCCAACTCCAAGGCAAGGCTGTTTCACTAAGACCACAAACAACCACAACTAACCAGCCTACATATCCACAATAATGCACAACAATCAGTTCTATACATTGCGTCTATCTTCTGTTTGGTGCACATGGCTAATTTGCATAGTTTGCACCGGACTCTCGGCTCCGCTTGTCAAAAAAATGGAACGTATTTGTGAATAAATGCTTTGAATTCTGAATACTGGACTTGGTGAGCTTGAATAGGCTAAATCTAAGTGACCTTTAGTGAGATGGCCTAAAACGGAATACAAATGAATTATTCTAGGACATATAGGCTTTCAGGATCAATTCAGAGGTTCAACTGTTCGTGATTAATTTTGCTTAGCCAGTGAAAGTGACCAGCTGTAGATTCCGCACTGTTAAAAATACTTCACTACAAGTAGGCTATAAGTCCTCCAAATAATTCAGCAGAATTGCATTACTGCCACACGCATAGGCAGCAGTAGTCATTATGCGCTGAAATGGTCCCTGCCAGTGTTTTTCTATTCTGATGTTTGTGGATGAATCTTTCAGCTACAGCTTTGTTACATTTCCTTGCGATGGTTTGCTGGTTTAACTATACAGCAATAAATCAAATGATGCAAGATGATGTGTCCGTTGCGTGGCTGTCATGTGAGAGCCGTATACGCATTTTAAAAACACCTGTAATCAGCGTGACTATGACTTTCCGAGCGGATCATGGGGGGCTCTTCAATCATTTATTTTTCAGGATTTTCTCCCGTCATCCTCCAGTTTATTGCAAACATCTGGAGATAAGTCGGTTTAATTAAATACTCAAGTGAAATACAAGTGTACCTCCAAATTGCACTTATTGTACAGTACTTCGGTAAGGGCATTTACAATCCATCACTAAAGTTTTAATAGAATATTCTGATTCAGCGGATTTAAAATGTATTTGTATAATCTTCACAAATCTTGCAGCAATGCAATGTTAATATATCATCATGGGAAATGAGTATTCTGATTCAGCACATTTACTAGTTCCTGTTGTGGTAATAAGAAGTAGAGCCCCCCCATCTTCATCTGCCTGGAAGCTGCCTTCTCCGGGTAAAATTCGTCCTGAATGGGCTTCCTTCCAATCGGGCTCTGCTCCTCACATTAAGCATAGCCCATCTTTACCCAAGACGCAGATGTTTTATTCACTGTTATCCCTCAATAACGTTTATTTGATGTGTTGTTAATCATGTATGACTAATGCTGCCCTACTGTGTGAAAGGTGTGAAACGTTGGGATAGCTTATGGTCATGATGCTTACGTTGAGAAATATGTAGTAGGCCTACTGCTTAGAAATGAATTTTTATGAAGCTTGTTTATATGCTATTTCCCATGATGATAAATTAACATTTCATTGCTGTGAGTTGTGAAGATTATACAAATAAATAGTAAATGTGCTGAATCAGAATACTCATTTCCCATGATGATATATTAACATTGCATTGCTGCAAGATTTGTGAAGATTATACAAATACATTTTAAATCCGCTGAATCAGAATATTCTATTAAAACTTTAGTGATGGATTGTAAATGCCCTTACCGAAGTACTGTACAATAAGTGCAATTTGGAGGTACACTTGTATTTCACTTGAGTATTTAATTAAACCGACTTATCTCCAGATGTTTGCAATAAACTGGAGGATGACGGGAGAAAATCCTGAAAAATAAATGATTGAAGAGCCCCCCATGATCCGCTCGGAAAGTCATAGTCACGCTGATTACAGGTGTTTTTAAAATGCGTATACGGCTCTCACATGACAGCCACGCAACGGACACATCATCTTGCATCATTTGATTTATTGCTGTATAGTTAAACCAGCAAACCATCGCAAGGAAATGTAACAAAGCTGTAGCTGAAAGATTCATCCACAAACATCAGAATAGAAAAACACTGGCAGGGACCATTTCAGCGCATAATGACTACTGCTGCCTATGCGTGTGGCAGTAATGCAATTCTGCTGAATTAATTATTATATGTCCTAGAATAATTCATTTGTATTCCGTTTTAGGCCATCTCACTAAAGGTAACTTAGATTTAGCCTATTCAAGCTCACCAAGTCCAGTATTCAGAATTCAAAGCATTTATTCACAAATACGTTCCATTTTTTTGACAAGCGGAGCCGAGAGTCCGGTGCAAACTATGCAAATTAGCCATGTGCACCAAACAGAAGATAGACGCAATGTATAGAACTGATTGTTGTGCATTATTGTGGATATGTAGGCTGGTTAGTTGTGGTTGTTTGTGGTCTTAGTGAAACAGCCTTGCCTTGGAGTTGGAGAAGTTGGAGTGATTGTGTGAATGTGCGAGAGAGATCGCACCTGCCGTGGTGATGTTGGGCTTGTTGTGGGCTTTTATGTGATCGATGATGTATCTGTCTGATCGTATTAGCTGTAGATGGATGGTTAAATAATGTCACAAGATCGGTCCTACTGCATGTTCTTCTGAGTGCGCAAGAACGGTGCCAATTATTGTCGTGTTTGCATTGTAATGCACAACTTTGCCCCTCCCTGTTATAAAATAAGGTGCATCCCAACAACTTCAGCCAATGCAGGCTCCTATTGCTTTACCAGTGTGCTTAATGTGTGCTTAATGTGTGTGTGTGTGTGTGTGTGTGTGTGTGTGTGTGTGTGTGTGTGTGTGTGTGTGTGTGTGTGTGTGTGTGTGTGTGTGTGTGTGTGTGTGTGTGTGTGTCTGCGTGTGTGTGTCTGCGTGTTGTCATGTAGGCTATAGATATAGATCGATTGTCTTGGCTTGCTTGCATCCATGAAATATTGTAATGTTATGGCCGAGCTGGCTACTGCATATCGCGAACAATCTGGTAATGATGGGTATTTCGCACACTGCCATCTCAATATATAGCCTAACATATACAAATATATCACTGTACTAGACACAAATATATTTTCCACTAGCTAGTGGTGGTCATTACATTGTAGTGAAACTAGTAAAGACAACACAGCCTTATGTTACGGCGAAACATGGAGGCACTGACTGCCGCTCTAGTTTCGACAATGCGTTACTTTAGTCTGGTCTTTCTCTTCACTGATTGGTTAGACAGCCTTCAAACTTAGTGGTCAAGCAAAGAAGGGGAGGGGCTCGTTCTGCATACCTAATAGCCGGAGTGAATAACTAATAGCCGGAGTGAATGACTAATAGCCGCGGCTATTAGTCATTCAAAACCGTACGGTTTCCGTACGGAATCCGTACGGAAACCGTACGGAAACCGTACGGAAACCGTACGGATTCCGTACGGATTCCGTACGGAATTCTTGCAAAACCGTACGGAATCCGTACGGAATCCGTACGGAAACCGTACGGTTTCCGTACGGTTTTGCACTTTTACCGCGCCAATCTAGGTCCGGATTGTGGCCTTCTTGGCTTTCCATAGTGGGCGGGCGCGTGGAAGGGTGAGTGCGTGTCACTGCATGTGACCCAGTCAGTTGTTCAAATACTCAGGGGCTCGGGCCCTATGGTCTGCTGAGCATTCTACCATGCGGACAGTACTATGAGGGAGGGAGGGAGGGAGGGAGGGAGGGGAGAAGGAGAAGGGGGTGGGGGGGGGCGGCACACAAGGGAGGAGTTATTTTTCTCTTCCGCAAGCGTGAGCGCATGTCGCTGTGTGTGTTTCTGTTTGAGTGTGTGTGGTGTGTGGTGTGTCTGTGTGTGCGTGCGTGCGTGCGTGCGTGATCGCGAATCGCTCGATAGAGAGAGAAAAAGGACAGAGAAGGTGTGCAACAGCAGCGTTTACTCTGACCAGTGTTGGAAGCAAGAAGAAGTGCGAGGAAGACTGGGACGAGTGTCTGCCTACACATGTAAGCCTGCTCTATTTTGGACCAATAGAAGGAGTTCCTTAAAGACTGAAGGTTTCTACGGCTAACTGTTATGTTTACTGGCTATGTTTAGCTTAAGGGGCAGAGCAGGGAACCGTTATGTTAGCGCTCTCTGTAACAATGCAGGGATTAGGGGATTTCAGCCTTATGTGCACCGGCCACTGAACCGACGTCAACTCTCAATGCGCTGTAGATTAGGTATGCATCATAAACATGACACATGTCAACTGTGTTCTGTGGCTAATAGAAGTGGAAAATACCGCATACTCTTATATATAATCGTATTGTGCAGTGTGCACCCCAGATAACTTACATCACATTTCAGAGTATCTTTAATTTTTGTAAACAAAAAGCCTTGCCTTGTGTATTTTTTTTTCAACTATATGGGGCAGCTTTTTTTTGTCTGTTTAAGAACAAATAAAGAATATAATTTATTGTTTTAGTCCAAGCATATTGACTAAACTGCGATGCAATGCAATGTGCTGTAAGGTATATTACAGGAGGAATCCAGAATAAGATGGTGGTCACATGGGGGGCTTTAGTCAGCCTCAGCATTCACTCCTCAACCGGTTGCCACGCAACTCAAAGTCCAACTCAAGGGGCCTCTCACTATCGCAATGGCATTACCGGTGAAAGGGGAATAGGTCTTCAGCCGTGCTCTTTTCCAGTTCACATCTGTAGGACTCTTGGTAAAGATTGCGACGGCTGCATTGTGTTGTGATTGCTTTACAGACCCTCCCTCCCCATCTTCCCAAGATGCCTAAGCATTGTCAACACTGTAGCTCCTGGTTGACTTCAAATTATTTCTGGGTGGACAAGAAACATTGAGCCACCGGAAAACCAGTCAATATGGATATTTGTGTTTGCTGATAGTGACATGATGTGATATTGTTTATTAAATGACAGACAGTCGCCAAACGACAAGGATCCTCTTCTCACTAAGAGCTCAATTACATGCGATGACAAATGAACGCCGGTGCTAGTGTCCTCCCGGCATAGTAAACACCCATCTGATTAGCGCGTAACAAAGGAGATAGCAACGGTGGAGATGAGCTTATTTCCACAACCATTCATTTCATGGTAAAATGGCCGCTATTATGCCTGATAAAGCAGCTTCATTCTGAAAGGAAAAAAAAACATAGACACCATCAACATCTATCTTCCTCAGGTTTCTTTCTCTTTTCTATTGATATGTTTTCCATGTTGCCTTTAATCAGTATAGTGAGGACACTTCCATAATACGTCTAATTAAGCAATAACAAACGAGAGGGGATGCTGGGCGACTGAATGTCAGCAAGACTGGGATTTGATGGGAGGTACTTAATATGCAACAGCAGATTATGATTTGTGTTAATCATATCATTGGTTCAGCCAACCCCAATTGTTCCGCAACTGGACCGGTACTGGACTGCCAAGCAAAACCAGTTTCTTTCCCTGAAACTAGCTTGCTACCCTGGGTTGACACGCTACTGCAGGCCGGCTTTGTGTCATGTACGTTTATTGGTTTGTTTCCATTCATGTTATTAACGATTATTAGCAACACCTGTAAAGCGGATTGATACAGGTATAGGTATCTCTATTCTCTATATTATTCAGCACTCATGGTATCGTGGCCTCTTGTCCAAACAGAAGACTTGGTCGGCACTTGCTGTTGTATCATTTACATTTATACCACAGTATAGCTGAAGACTGGATTCTGATTCTACTGACACGTCTGCCTTTTACCACTTCTGGATCAATGCTCTAGAAATCAACATTATCAACGATTTTCAAAAACAATTATCGATCAGAGGTTTCCATGACAATGGAAAAAAAGTAATAGATATATATTACATATTTTAATAGTTTGTTGGCCAACCTTGAGACTCTGGGAGTTTGCGTTGCTAAATTGCAGAAATTGATTTTCTACTTTCTTTTATCTTTGCCTCTCTCCACTCTCTCTGTTGTGCGCTAGAATGCTGCTGGCCGTTGTCTATAGCTGTGTAGGGGGAGGAGCGCTGCTGTATGCCCTCTACCGCTGGATCATCCCCAACCTGTTGCAGTACCACACTGGAGCGTTATTATTCTGGCACGACGACCTGGTCCCCTGGGTGAGGGACACCGTCTATGGCTCCACCCGCCCAGAGGTAGGGCTGTTGCTCTCACTCACTCACTCAGTCACTCACTCACTCGCTCGCTCGCTCGCTCGCTAGCTATTAATTAACTCAAGTTAAGATTTAACTCAAAAACCTTTTGTTGTAAAACATAAAAGTTTTTACACTAAACTAATGAGCCAAACATTTCAACATAAATGCAATCGAACATTGACCTGTTGAGATGTGCCAAACCCTTAAGTCTCCCCCAATTGCACTTCTAGCGTATTCTGGCCGAAGTAAAGAGGAAGGCCACCAGGGGTGACGCCAGGAGTGTGGTGGACACCATCGACCAGTACTGCAGGCATCAAGAATGGGCCATGAATGTGGGGGACGAGAAAGGTAAGGCATTGGTGTCTTGAATATGGATTCAGGGCTCCCTCTTCCTTGTGTTCCTTCTCAAGGTTCCTTCCCTCTGAGGTTTTGTGGAGTTTTCCCCCTGGCCAGTCGGAGGGCGTAGAATTAGGTGACCACAGAATGTGGATCTTTTAAGCCCTTTGAGAATAAATGAGGTCACATTCCAGACACGCCACCCAGTGCCAAGGTTTGGAGCAGTGCTGGAAGTTGTAGCACGGCTTGGTCGGGCGACTCCATGTGACAGCGCTGGTGATGGCGCTGTCATTGAAGATAGCGGTTGGAATTTATAGAGCATCGTATGACAACGGATGATTAACTTGCTTGGGTTTTTTACCTCTTGCCCTTTTAGTGAGCGTCCTACGGTGTGGGCCTGTGAAGCCTGACTAGACTGATTTAAGTTCTCAGTGGGGGCCTCTTTGTCTGTCTCCCCTCCCTCCAGGCACCATCCTGGACTCCATCGTGTGTGAGGTGAAGCCCAGGGCGATGCTAGAGCTGGGGACCTACTGCGGTTACTCGGCGGTGCGCATCGCCAGCCTGCTGCCCCCAAACTCAAGGCTGATCACCATGGAGTTCAACCCTGTGTTCGCCGCCATCGCACGCCAGGTCATCGCCTGGGCAGGAGTGGAGGATAAGGTGAGATGTGTGCATGAAATAAAACAGACCAACACTGTCCTCCGTTTCCATATGTTTAAAGTATATTAATACTGTAAATGCAGAATATAACACAGGGTCATTCAGGAAAAGGAAGGCAAGGGTCAACTACACACATAATACAAATATAAAAAAATGCTAATCTACGTAAAAACGATCTAGGTAAAATATACATGTTGGGTTAGCAATAATGATATGTAGGGTTTAACAATAATTAAGATAATAAACTTTGCAGTAAAAAAACCTCCTTCCATTTCTGATGGTGAATATTTTTTGTCGTCATGGTCGTTGTCATATTTCTCTCCCCAGGTGGTGCTCATCGAGGGCCCATCCGGGGACTGGATCCCTAAAATGAAGAAGGAGTTCGGGTTGACTTCGTTTGACTTGGTGTTCTTGGACCACTGGAAGGATTGCTACCTACCCGACACCAAACTAATGGAGGCAAGGTTAACAATAAGATGGCAATTTATTAATCCTGTTGTTACCGCAGCATAAGTACAGTGCAAATCGAATAAACTCAGTATAATAAACGATAGAATACAATTTTTAATGACTACTATTTGAGGGTAATTTGTTAGAAATGGCATCAGGTATTAATGAGTGAAATGCATGGAGAATATTCGTTTCAAGTTGACCACGCCTGCCACTGTATGAGACAATTAGGACTGCTATTTTCTGGCAAATCAGGGCATGTCTTCTGTGATTGGTTTAGGGAATCAGTCTTGCCTGTCCATCACATATGCGTGAAATGCAACACTTCTCAATGGTGGAGAAACTTAGGGAGGGGGTGCCAAGGGGGGGGGGGTTCTTGGGTTGTTTAGTTTCAAAATCGTATTATTTTCTGCTCTCTCTTTGCAACTCTAAAACCGAACCTACTGCACTTTTTAGGGATTACCATTAAATGATACAGCTCCAGCATACAGTATAACATTATCATTGTTATTGATCTCCCCCAACATCACCACCTCAGGAGTGCGGCCTGCTCAGGACGGGCAGCATCCTGGTGGCCGACAACGTCATCTGTCCCGGGGCGCCTGATTACCTGGAGTACGTGCGTGGCAGCCCGCGGTACGAGAGCAAGTACTTCCGCTCCCATCTGGAGTACACCAGAGTAGAGGACGGCATAGAGAAGTCTGTCTTCCTGGGGTAGCTGAGCTTCCTGCCCCTCTTCTCTCACTCAGTCACACAAACACACACACACACACACACACACACACACACACACACACACACACACACACACACACACACACACACACACACACACACACACACACACACACACACACACACACACACACACACACAAAATAATTAACAAACTAATATAAATACTGATCTAAGACCCTATGAACATTCTCATAGTTGGGACTCAAGAATATATAAGATTCAGGCCAAACAATGTGTGAACCTTTTTATCAACAGGCTGTTTTAGAGAATGATTTGTTCCTCTGGCTTCCTGAGACTATACTGAATTTAGGAGCTCACATTATGATATATCTTGATTGTCTCACGAGGCTGATGTTCGTCAACCCTGTTCCTTGGTATAACCCGGGAGCTACAATGACCACGGAAGCGTTGCATCATGTTTGCTTACAACTTGCTCCACTGGACACGTCGCAGCGCAAGATGAAGAGGATTCTATAGGACCGATAGATAAACAACTATGCCTGCTCTGCTTTATATGTTTTTTCATTGTTGTGAACAAGGTGATTGTGCATACAGTACATGTTAAGTCATTTAACAGAATAATGTTTTCATTGGCAGTCTCTTAACCAAACTCACCTGAAGCTCCAATGACCGCACCAATTGTCCTTCAAATGTTGTCTGACCTTAAATTGTCCTTGTATAAAAAAATGTCTGTGGTCGTACAACTCGCTGTATTTCCATGTCTATGATCACATGTTGAAACTAGCGAGGTAAACAAGTGGTTCATAGTCTGAGGACAGACACATGGTTGTAGTTATATGGGTGTAGTTTTGTTGTACGTGATATGGGGGTGCTTCATGTTCCCACCGTAGGGTGCAGGTGGATGCAGGGATTGTATGCAGGAATGCAATTACAAGTCAAGATATTTGTTAACAAATTTGATAAAGAGCAGTAGTTTCCATGTGCAACTACAACTTCATAGAAATAATCCATACATTTAAACAATTTGAATTGGCATACAATCATACATACTTTCTTAAAAAAACACATATTCATAGAGAGATGTGCAACACTTGTAAAGAAAGACTTAATTTCTATCTTAGCCTCTTTGCTGCGTGTCTGTTGGGTGTCACACAGTGAAGAAGCTCTCATTGATTAGAGGGCGAGATGGGGCTACGCGATGGTCCGCTTGCATGCCCAGTGTAGCAGGGGGTTAAGGTATGATGTTTGATGCTGTTTCACATCCAAAATGGATGGCATCTTTTGTTGAAATAGTTTGCCGTGATACACTAGGGGGCAGTAGTGAACCTTTTAAAATTCATACTCTGAACATGAATGCATTTTTTATAATCTTGTATATGAAAAAACATAATAAAATCATATTGTATACGGCAATATTGGTTGTGATAATTCCTAGTGACGTGTAATAATACATTCATACAAAAAATATATACTTCAAATATAGTATAACGAAGTCAGTATGTACATATGATGTATATAAACAGTATTTTACTTATTAAATCGAGTAATAAAACACATTTATGTGTTTATGTTTTTGATCTGTGTGTTACTCCCAAAATATGAATGAATCCCCTTGGTTAATTGTTCACTACATTAAGCTTTTTCTTTTTAAAAATCAAGAATTGGGTAATTTTGAACAGGTGTACACTGTGTGTGTGTGTGTGTGTGTGTGTGTGTGTGTGTGTGTGTGTGTGTGTGTGTGTGTGTGTGTGTGTGTGTGTGTGTGTGTGTGTGTGCGCGTATCTGTCTGTCGCAAACACGTGTTAAAATATTGGTGTGTATGTGCGTCTATGCCATGTGTAGCTTGTGTCATTATGAATCAAATCACTGCATGAATCTAATCCCTCAGAGAGACGGAGCTCCGTCAGGGGCAGGGGAGGGCGGGAGGTTGTGGTGGGCGTGTGACGGTTGGGTCGGGTGATGATGGTGGTGATGATGATGGTGGTTGTGGTGGTGGTGGGAGGGCTGTATACAAAATATGAGCTAGTCCACCTAAGGCTTTCTTCTCAGACGCAAGCATGATAATCCCAATCTGTGACCATTAGTGCAGCGAGAGAACATAGCGAGAAAAGATAGAGAGAGAGTGAGAGGGAATGAGGCAGTGAGGGGGTCGAGAGAGAGAGAGAGGGAGGGAGAGAGAGAGAGAGAGTGAGAGAGAGAGAGAGAGAGAGAGAGAGAGAGAGAGAGAGAGAGAGAGAGAGAGAGAGAGAGAGAGAGATAGAGAGAGAGAGAGAGTGTGAGAGAGAGAGAGAGAGATAGCCTAGGACAGAGATGCAAGCCCACATAGAGAGAGGAGATAGAGTGAGGGGGAGAGAGAGGGCTTTTAAGGGATTTGGCTGTGTAGAATGTCACTGTCGTAATGCTTTTTTCTCCTTCTCCTCTCCGATTCTGTCATGATGCCCTAAAGCCTCGAAGGTCTGCCTTGTTTTATCTTCATCTTTTTTTTATCAATCAAACACCTTTTTTTCTCGCAGCATCATCATCATTATTTTGGAATGCTCTAATTTGTTTTGAGTGACAACAACGCTGCACTTCTGACATGATAGAGGATTTACTTTTTCAGAGGAGAGGACAGTGTTGCCTCTAAATATCGTCAGACATCATCGGACCACGGTGGTTAGTAGCCCTTCTATGACTTGGCTGTGATGGATACAATCAAGACCGGTCAATGAGGAATGGACAGGTGAGCTGGAAGCTAACCTCTGCACCCTATGCTTTCAAAGTTTCCTGTGACTTGAGGAAGATGCAGGGAAAAATCACTAACTTTATTTTCAGATTTAACACTACTTCGAGGTTTGAACATCAGCCACATTGCATAATTTGCATTTGTTGTGTGGACCAGTATTAACGTCTGATAGTTGCATCTACTTAATACTGTGGAATAAGGGCAATGGGTTTTTGGTGATTTCAATCATTCAGTGTTATGGGATCTCTAGTAAGATGCATAGACCATGAGCCATTATTACGGTATGCTTATATGATGTCATACTGAAAGGTTTTTTCATGTCTATAGTTCCCAAACATCTGGCAGTATTACAATGTACAGAGCAGGGTAGGGTAGGGTCCCAAAAATCTTGCGGCACCTTGTATTGTTATTCCATGGAAAACCTAGCACGTACAGGATACCTCTTTCTCTCCTCTCTCTGTCTCGATCTAGCTCTCTCTGTCTCATTCTCTTTCTTTTCTATGTCTAGTTCTACCTCTCTCTGACTGTCTCTTTAACTGTCTCATTCATATGCTTACAAACTAACACTCTCACTGTGCAGGTGTTTGTACCCACACACACCCCGACACACACACACACACACAGACACATTTTTGAATATGATTTTTTTCTGAAATGTAAATCTTCTAAGACAATGCCACAGTTCATGGTAAGCTATACTACTTAATAATAGCAACCACATTGCATTTAGTGGTGGTTTTCTATGTATGTTGGATGAAGTCAATCTTAAGATCACGTCATCCTCTCATCCTCATCAGCATTAACATGCCTGATGTCATGGCATGTTCCCAGGACTCACTCAGCTCTCTCTCTCTCATTGGTCCTCAGGGCTGGCAGGTAGAGGCAGAAGCCTGCTGTGATTGGTTCCTTCGGCGGTCATCGCCATGACGCCACAGGAACTCTACTCGTCCCCGGCGCGGTGCCGGCGTCTCGCCGCCGCGCCGGCGCTGGGCTCCCCCACCGGAGCGGCCCCTCCGCTCCTCTTCTGGCTGCTGCTGCTGGCGGGCCTGGCCGGGGTCCCACGGGCCCAGAAGGGCACCCAGCCCCACTCCATCAAGATCGAGGGGGACATCACCCTGGGGGGGCTGTTCCCCGTCCACTCCCGGGGCCCCGCGGGGGTGGCCTGTGGGGAGATCAAGAAGGAGAAGGGCATCCACCGCATGGAGGCCATGCTGTACGCCCTGGACCAGATCAACAGCGACCCCGACCTGCTGCCCAACATCACGCTGGGGGCGCGCATCCTCGACACCTGCGCCCGCGACACCTACGCCCTGGAGCAGTCTCTCACCTTCGTGCAGGCGCTCATCCAGAAGGACAACTCGGACGTGCGCTGCTCCAACGGCGAGCCGCCCATCATCCCCGAGCCGGAGCGGGTGGTCGGTGTGATCGGAGCATCTGGCAGCTCCGTGTCTATTATGGTGGCCAACGTCCTGCGGCTCTTCGCGGTGAGAAGTCCTTGTGGAGCCCTTTTGTGTTGATGATATGACATAGCACCCCGGTGGACAGTGCGCAGCAGAACGTCCCTTGTTAATTATCACGTTCCACCTTAACACATGAAACACGTTAGAGCATGCCACCTTACAGCATGAAATACACATTAGAATACAGCATGGTATACAAAATAACATACCTCCTTAAAGCACGAAATACATATTAACATACAGCATGATATACAATATACCATGCCACCTTACAGCATGAAATAGGTATTAACGTACGTCCTGATATACAATATAACGTACCGCCTTACAGCATGAGGTTTATGATAACATGCAGCATAAAATACTTTATCACATACCACCTTAACACATGAAATACATTTTTACGTACAGTATGAAATACTTCATAGCATGCCACCTTACAACATGAAAGACAAAGTAACATATCACTTTTGGGATTTACCTACTTTGTTTCGTACCACCTCAACATGAAATGTATTATAACATACCACTTTGCAGGATGATTAACATCATAACACACCACCATACAAGCGTGCATGTACTTGCATTACAACATATCCCCTTACAGTATAATACTATGTGTTATACTGTAAGGGGATATGTTGTAATGCAAGTAGTATTGCTACTTGCATTACATTGCTCTCCAACCTAAGAGCAGGACAGTATGGTCTCTAGGGTGTTAGCTGACCCCTAGCTGATAGGGGTCAGCTAACATGCATGTACCTCTGATGGACAAATGGTCCCCCTACCTACCACCCACATCCATATTCACTATGTTTGGCTCTGGAGCCAGACGTCTCCTGAAAACCCAACATTGTAATTTTAACCAACAGGATGCAATACCTTGTTACCGATCCATGGTGTAGGAGTTAATTCAATCAGATCGTTTCACAATCGGTTTCGCTGTTCATTACACAACGAGAACTCACACTCGTCGGGGTGGAAAACAATCATTTACATTTACATTATGTCATTTCAAATGCTATTCTCCAAAGTGACTGGAAGTCGCTTTCGGGTAAAAGGCTGAAAATGTAATCAATACTGTCCATAATCAATGTTGGAGCAGCACCAAATGTACGGCACGATCATGTTGCCCAGAACAACCCGATATGAGTGCAAGATAGCAGAATGAGGAGAACCGATCAAGGGTTAGTAAAAGTATCATAAAAGTATGATATGATCAGCAATAACGGTGCAATTAAACACACATCCAAATAGGTTCTTACAGTAATCCTGTAAAAGATGGTCAGGTGCTATTTGAGGGCTGAAAGGACTGATATTGTAACTGGAGAGAGAGAGACCTAAGATGCTTGCTTTCCACACGCATGTAGGCCATAGGTCAACCCGCAATTTACACTGATAGTGAAACTGTCTCCATGAATTGCTCTTCAGTCTACTTTAAGTTATATACTGGACACTGCACTCGATTTGGACACCGAATTCCGCGGCTACGGCCCCCCACCGAAACAGAATCTATATCAAAGTTGTGTTTAAATATTCAGCTAAAACTCTTCCCCTCTGGTTTCTTTATTGTGCGATTGACCCGGAGCGATTGATCACTCATGACGGAGATGGGAAGCTGAGTATGTGTAAGTCCGGCATCATGTCACGTTTCCCCCTGGCCATTGATATGTATGGACCAACTCACCTGCGGCCACACCCGATCCCCCCCCCTAGACCCAGTGCCTCTTCTGGCCCAAAAACAAACCCTAGATAGATATTTCCTCCTGTACACACTCCTGTACGGACGGGACTTGCTGGTGATGTTCTCCCCCACCCCCCTCCCTTGTTAGAGATATGGGTTGAGAGCTAAGGAGTCATCCTGCGTAGCGGGCAGATGTTAACTACAGAATTACTGATCCCACCGTCCATTAAGCCCCTCTCAGCAGCTCAGCACACCGGGGCTGAAAATAGAGCATCGGTCCCAGGATATGTGGAACTTGTGAACTGGGACGATGCGGGTGGATTTATCCAGATGCCGGCTGAAGTGGCGTATGTGTGGACGTACGTATGAGGGAAAGAGTGTCTCTTATAGGACTGCTCCCTCTCTAAGTGAGTGATGCAGGGGATTCAAACCGATGAATTGTTTCAAAAGGGGCCCTCTCCAGAGATCTTTGAGTCGAAGTGAATTCATATTCTTCCTCCATTCATTGAAGAGTCTCACCGTTGTTGGAATTCCAGTCAAGACTTTTATTTCTAAACTTCTCCAAGACCTTTAAACAGCAAAGATTTCGATATATTCTTTATTGCAGAATTTATGCAGTTTCACTTGAATGAGACCCAAGTCAGGGGATTCTACAATATGAGGGAAAGAAATGTTAGGTGGATAACGAAACTAATGTAGGAACACATCCTCACCACTGTTATATTTGAATTGTCTGAATCCTATAATCCTAGATACTAAATATTTGATGATTCACCAATATCTCAAATATCAACCGTAACAGAGCCTTTGAATGACGTATGCTGACCCACAGAGGGCGTCACTACTCGTCCGTTACAACACGTAGGTACTCAAACACTTCACCATAACGGTGACACCAAAAGCCAGGACATCTGGGGACACTGAAATCACCAGTAACCTGGAGATTGGTCCATTGTGGTGCAGTATGAAAAACACAAGCCGTGACCTTTTCATCCAGCGTTTGCCCAGAAGATCCTATGTGCTGTAATGTGTGGGCTGGGCCATATATTGAGCCTGATAGGCTGAGCAACTAACTTAAGCCCCTACACGTGGGCCACCAGAATTAAATATATTGTATGGCTTACAGCTGAGGAATACTAGCCTTTTCTACTCTCCTGATCTCTGTCTCTCTCTCCCTCTGTGCTTAACGTAATTTGACTAAAACCTCTTTAATCCTTCCAGATAATCTGTGAAATGGTTCTCTCTCCTTCTCTCTTCGCAACCCCTTGTGTTTTTTCCGTTCAGAAGAACGAATGTTTGAACATCAGCTCAGGTCAACCTTACCTGCCGGGGAGGGGTCCACTGCAGTCAGTGTAAACAGTCATTTAGGAAGTAGCACACACCACTAAATTATTATTCTCATGCCTCATGTCTTTTGTTTTTGACTGTCGCCTGGTGGTACCATCTTTACATGTGCGTCCCAGTGATGTTGTCTATCGGTATCCATACCAGCAGTGTGCACCGCTGGATGGATCATCTACTCTACCAAGTTGTGAGGATTAACGGCTCGCTTCATCAGGGAGCAAGGTTCTCCCTAATAGGAACATTTTGAGTGAATTAATTTTTGGCAACTTGTCATCTCATGGTATTAGCACTTTCCGGCATTGTTACGTTGTTGTCTAGACAATGGCCTGACTAAGTGGTCTATTTTTGAAACCCGGTGTGCAAACCTCAATAGCACTTCATGGAGTCATCTGTTGAAGTACCATCCACCCTCTCATCCAGCGGCTTCCTCCGTGTCTTGTCCTGGCGATGACCTGTGGATGAGCACTGGTCCTGGCTCTAGAGTCAGCAGCCGTCTGCATCTAACCGTAACATCTTCCCTGGGTTGCAGAGAGTGACACCATGATGGGAGTGGACTCAATGAATTGACTTGGCTCTTACTTCACATGAGCTCATCCTCCACCAAATCCCTATCTATGAGCGTTGTCTGCACCTTGCTGCGCCCATGCTGAGCCGTGAACTTCTCTCTCCCCACAGATCCCCCAGATCAGCTACGCGTCCACCGCCCCGGAGCTCAGCGACAACAGCCGCTACGAGTTCTTCTCAAGGGTAGTCCCCCCGGACTCCTACCAGGCCCAGGCCATGGTGGACATCGTCAAGGCCATGGGCTGGAACTACGTTTCCACCCTGGCCTCCGAGGGCAACTACGGAGAGAGCGGCGTCGAGGCCTTTGTCCAGATATCCAGAGAAACGGGTGGGTGTGTCTGGCGTCGTCATCGACCGTCGTCTTCATCGACCTGTCGTCGTCATCGACCGTCGTCGCCATCATGATCAGCGTCAGCATCATCTCCATTGTCTTCGTCACTGGCATTCAAATGTGTATTCATGATGATTCGAGATGGGTTTTGTTTGATTTGTCTGTTTGTCAAGTACCCGGCCTGGCCTTTTGTCTGTATACTCAGAGACGTTTTTCAAAAAGTAAAAGGTCTAATTTCCATACAATCAATAATTTGTGTGTGATTGTGTGTGCATTGTTTGTTTATCTGCTTGTTTGTGTCTGTGTCAAACAGGGGGGCTATGCATTGCCCAGTCGATAAAAATCCCCAGAGAGCCCAAACTTGGGGAATTTGATAAACTTATCAATAGGCTCATGGAGACGTCAAACGCACGTGGAGTGATTATCTTCGCTAACGAGGACGACATCAAGTGAGTGGGAAAGCGAGAAGCATTCATTACTTAATGAATATGAATGAATGTGAACATAAATTGGCAATTAGGAGTAAAGATATATTCATGCCTGAAGTTTAGTTGCTCTTATCTCTTGATCCAGGCGGGTGTTGGAGGCGTCCAAAAAGGCAAACCTCACGGGTCACTTTGTGTTCGTGGGCTCGGACAGCTGGGGGGCCAAGAGCTCCCCGATCCAGGACCTGGAGGACGTGGCGGAGGGGGCGGTCACCATCCTGCCCAAGAGAGCCTCCATCGATGGTAGGAGGAGGGGTCCAGAGCAGCAGACCCTGATCACTGAACCCGGTGTAGATTGCGACTACAAGGGAATAAGAACAATGTGGGATCTGGTGGAGAGAGGATCTTTGATATAAAAGCGTATAATGATAATTATTCTGAGGAAAATTATTTGATGAATCTATGAATCATAATGTTTAATCCTTCACTGCTTTCATGTCATGAGAAAACAACAATGTACAAATACAACTGTGCAGGATAGCCCTACTTTCTGGCCCTGATCTACATAATTCCCTCTCAATTACCTTCATTGTTTCAGGCTTCGACCAGTACTTCATCTCAAGATCTCTGGAGAACAACAGAAGAAACATCTGGTTTGCAGAGTTCTGGGAGGATGACTTCAAATGCAAACTGACCCGGCCTGGAGTCAAGTACGACTCTAGTCGGAGGAAATGTACAGGTGGGTACCACGGCGGCTGGTTCAACCCAGTCGTGCAAAACTGTATTTTATTTGTAGAGCTATCTTCTAGGGTTGGGATCTTTGAATAAAAGTCACAAGTTCTTTCTGAAAACATTACTTTTCAGCACACAGCACATAACAATCCATCCCACTCTTAAGCCTCTAGCTTAATTCCCCCAGACTCCACTAGTCAATCCCAGATCAAAATGCACAAGGGAAGAGAAACCAACTCATATTGGAAACAATATCAAACACAGGATCCACTTTTCATTTCCGACAATATTTACCCATCCACATTACACACAGCAGTGTGCCCAGTGAGTAGATAGATCTAGTTCTTTGTTTCAGACTCAGAGGACCTCCACAGTAGACAGACATAATTCCCTCCGGTTGTTTCTCCAGGTGAGGAGAGGATCAGCAGGGAGTCCTCTTACGAGCAGGAAGGCAAGGTGCAGTTTGTGATCGACGCTGTGTACGCCATGGCCCACGCCATACACAGCATGCACATCGATCTGTGTCCTGGCTACATGGGTATCTGCGACAAGATGGACCCCGTGGAGGGACGCATGCTCCTCCAGTACATCCGCTCGGTCAATTTCAACGGTGAGAGGACACGCGGCCGCCTGGGATGGGAGCAGCGATGCTTCCCATTGAGGGATTTTTATTACCTAAGAAAATGAACGGTTCCGGATGCTCCTTGAATTTGTGATGCAAAAAAATTATCACATCACTGTTGTGGACCTCAACGTGTAGCTAATGGAATATACTTGGCGCTGGAGAAACCGCAACAAAACGTTGCTATTCATGTGTTTTTGCCTTTCGAGAGCGAAAGGCAGGTCAGTTGGAACACGGCACTCTGCGCCAGGCTTCAGAATCTCTGGGCTAATGTACCTCGCCACACTACATACCGCATCCTTTAAATGCACCCGGGTCCCCGGGGGCCACCCCCCCCCCCCCCCCCCCCCCCCCCGCACTCTCTCTCTCTCACTCAAACAGAACACTCCTCTTTTCATCGTCTTTCATACGAAAATAAAACAAGCTACGGTCGGGAATGAAAGAGGCTTTCCATGAAAGCCCTCCCATTTACCTTCCTCCTCCAGCCGGCTGACCGTGGCTTATATGGGTGGCTTTTCAGATTGAATGCCTGCGGGGACGTGGGAGAAACATTCAATCACGTTAGGGCAACAGACCAGAGAGAGTAGTGGAAGAATGTATGCGCCCGCTAAAGAGCACCTTGCACTCAGCTCTGACATGGGAGAAAAACACAAGCTGTCTCGGACCGTGTGTGGGTGTTCTGCAGTGAGGAGGGGGTGCAGCATGTCCATCAGTTAAAAACTTTTTTGGACCGGGGCACAGTGCTGGGCCAAGGTGGCAGGGGGCAGGGCCTGCAGACTTGGTGTTGAATTAGAGATGGTAATGTTTAGTTTTAGGATAACATGTTGCCAAGGTAGGCTTTTGATTGCTTTTGAAGTGTAGTCAAGAGTTCTTGTTGGGCAGAGTGAAAGTCTGCAGTACATCAAGGGAAAGCAATGCATCATGGGAATAATCGCCAGAAGGGTCACCTCAAGTTGGCAGGAAAGTAGTGGGTTAACAAGATTCATGAATGACATGTATCAAGTCCCATAGTCAGTTCATCTGAAAGTGCCTGCTCAATCACAAAATACCAAACAAGAGTTCAAAGCGTGTGTGTCCGGTCAATAGGCAGTGCTGGCACCGGGGTGATGTTCAATGAGAACGGAGACGCCCCGGGACGCTACGACATCTTCCAGTACCAGATCTCCAACGTGACCAACCCGGGCTACCGGGTCATCGGCCAATGGACCAACCACCTACGACTCAATGCAAGTACTGCGCCTTTCCTTTGTCCCGCCTACCCTGTTCTGCCTACGGCTGCCTTATGTTACCTCCCAGTCACTATACCTCCCCGCTTCCTCCTGTGTGATTGGGTTTCCAAAGTGAGGATAAATACAGTCTAATCTGATCAACATCGTCTCATGTGAGGATGGACTACAATCCTCTCCAGATCAATTCAGCTTCTTATCGTTATTTATGTCCATTCATAATTGAATGCAAGTGGTTGTTTATGCAAGATGTTTTTTTTTTTGTGTGTGTGTCAGTGCTTGCATGGGCCTCTCTGTATGCGTGTCTGCCTGTATGTGTGTGTGTGTGTGTGTGTGTGTGTGTGTGTGTGTGTGCGCCTCTACATGTGTGTACAATTCATTGTAAGTAAGTAAGTCATTTAGTAAATGAGTAAGAAAGTGAGTAAGCAAAATTTATTTATATAGAAACTTCCACCAACTATAAGTCCCAGTGTGCAGAAACACAAATAAACCCCCCCAGGAACAAACCCCATTCTGCTCCGCACCCCGCTAACCACCAGGAGGACGAGATGCAGTGGAACGGCGGAGACGTGCGGATCCCCGACTCGGTGTGCAGCTTCCCGTGCGAGCCCGGCGAGAGGAAGAAGATGGTGAAGGGCGTGCCGTGCTGTTGGCACTGCGAGCTGTGCGACGGCTACCAGTACCAGCTGGACGAATTCAACTGCGACACCTGCCCCATGGACATGAGGCCCCTGGTCAACCGCACGGGCTGCCGGCCCACGCCCATCATCAAGCTGGAGTGGAGCTCGCCGTGGGCCATCATCCCCGTCTTCCTCGCCATCCTGGGCATCCTGGCCACGTCCGGGTGCATCTGCACCTTCATCCGCTTCAACGACACGCCCATCGTGCGCGCGTCCGGCCGCGAGCTCAGCTACGTCCTGCTCACCGGCATCTTCCTCATCTACCTCATCACCTTCCTGATGATCGCCGAGCCCAGCTCTGGGGTGTGCGCCTCTCGCAGGATGCTGCTGGGCCTCGGCATGTGCATCAGCTACTCGGCCATGCTCACCAAGACCAACCGCATCTACCGGATCTTCGAGCAGGGCAAGGTCGCCGTCTCCCCGCCCAAGTTCATCAGCCCCGGGTCCCAGCTCGTCATCACCTTCATCCTCATCTCCGTGCAGGTAAGGGTTGGGCGTGTCCGTGTGTGTGTGTTTGTGTGTGTGTGCGTGCGCATGTGTGTGTGTCTGTGTATGTCTTTGTGTGCGTTTTGCTACATGAATAACCGTTGGTGTCTGTTTCAAAAAACGGGTTTGACTGTTGCACCACGGAACGTTCTAACAAACCAAACCCCACCCCCCCCCCCCAAACCCCGATCCCTCTCTCTCTCTGTGCAGGTCCTGGCCGTGTTCATCTGGTTTGGCGTGGACCCCCCCCACACCATCATCGACTACGAGGAGCAGAAGCCCCCCAACCCAGAGTTCGCCCGTGGGGTGCTCAAGTGTGACATGTCGGACCTGTCCCTCATCCTGTGCCTCAGCTGGAGTATCGTGCTGATGATCACGTGCACGGTGTACGCCATCAAGAGCCGCGGCGTGCCAGAGACTTTCAACGAGGCCAAGCCCATCGGCTTCACCATGTACACCACCTGCATCGTCTGGCTGGCCTTCGTGCCCATCTTCTTCGGAACAGCGCAGTCGACTGAAAAGGTATGGGGGGCGGAGGTGGGGTCGGCGATGTGGTCGGTTGCTGGTAGCGATAGACAACGTTTTTGATGTGGTTTGTTGAAGTTGAATGGGAGTGATCAACTGGAAGTCGCTGCACCATTGAAGCCTAGCAACTTTACACAAACCCACCAGGTAAAAATTAAACGAACGCAAGTGTGAATACGATTTTACTACTCCTGCTACTGTTTGATTTACGAGAAGCTTTCCTCCAAAGTGACGTATAGTGAATAAAAACATTTCCGGAGCAGCAGGCGGCTAGGCACCTCTCCTTGATCGGTTGCTTGGCTTAAAAGATTTTTTTTTGCCCAAAAGTGTCCCTGCATATTTGATATGGCACAGAGCTCACCGACCATCGTACTGCATAGCACTGCGCTCCATTAAGAACTTTAGACGGTCAGGCAGAAACAGACAATGATGTGCTTTTACCTTGTTATGAAATAACACAACTTACAGTCATTCCTCATTCAAATGACTGGATTGGGGCTGGGTGATGTACTCCATCACCCTGATATATTCCTTGCTTACGCGTGAATGTTATGCATATTCTGCATCTAAATCCCACAACTCGGACCACAGGCTTAGAAGCCGTTGGTCTGAGCAGACATTATTAAAATAACCATTTGAAAACCCCAAGTGAACGCGCAAGAGAAAGCTATTGCTGAAGCTATTACTCCATCAATACATATATTACTTTGCTAAGATACCAATGCCCTTTGTGTAAGTGTTCACTGGTTCACATTCAGCTTTGCTATTTACACACAGAGATTTGTTGATCTGCTTCCTAGGAGAGCCCCCTATCATGGTATAGTTAGTTAGTTAGAAATGTATTGTCCCCTTGGGGAAATTGTTCTCAGTGAAAAGACAGATACACATGACCGTTAACAACAACGACATAAAAAACAAACAACAAAAAGTAAATAAAGATAAACAACAACTGACAGGACAAAACCCCCCAATCATCATATTTTCCACATAGTTCAGGGACACATCTAAGATGTTGGCATTTTAAACCAACAATTAAAACCTTAATTGTATAGGCTATAGGCTGGCTCTCCCCTAGCCTACTCATCTATGGGGCCAGGCGTAATACAGATGTTACATTAAAGGCGCTTGCTCCATGGTCAGCCAAGCATCTCTGTTCCTTTTCATTGACATATGGGCCATTGAGTTGGAGCAACAAAAGCCCCCACAAAACGGACAAAATCTATTCCAGTGTGCTTACTGGACCATGCTCAACGTTGCCTATAGGTTTGGTTGTGAATGGGGATTTTCTTGTGTAATTATGGTTTATTTATGGAACATAGACATGTTTTTGAGTTATTAATGACACATACATGTTGACTTATTGATGCCACGTAGGCCTACAGTTTGCTTTTGCTAATGAGTCTATAATTCATGATATAAAGCCATTGTAGGAAAAAAAAACGGTTTCTTCTGTTATCACGGCTGTCTGAGTATTGGTCTTACAATGGAGAGGGACCTGAGAGGGCAGCAGAGTTCCAGAACCATAAATAGAGCTCCACCTCTGAGTACATACACCCGTCTCCATGAATCATTCATACAGAAAAAGGGGGAAAGATGTTGCCTTTCGTGCTTCCAAATGATTACATAGGCTTCAGTCAAAACCCCTGTGAGATTGCAGTCTGTTCTCTCTTTGAATGCAAATAGAGGGATCTGTGACGGACCACCGACATGACTAACTTTATGGGGACAGACTTATCATGATATTCTGGGGACGGCGGCTAACTGTGTTAGATCATCCCACAGATCAATATTCAGAGTCAAAGAAGGCGCATATTTTGATAGACTTTTTTTCCGGCATAATAAGTAACCACTTTTCTTTGTGGGATGGGGGGTTTGTTGCAGATGTTCATCCAGACCACCACGCTGACGGTATCCATGAGCCTCAGCGCCACCGTGTCCCTGGGCATGCTCTACATCCCCAAGGTCTACGTCATCATCTTCCACCCGGAGCAGAACGTGCAGAAGCGCAAACGCAGCCTGAAGGCCGTGGTGCAGGCGGTCACCGTGTCCAGCATCAAGGAGAAGGAGAAAACCAACGGCGCCAAGATGGTGCCCGACCGGTCGCAGTGAGACATGCTGGGCGGCGGCTGCCTGTCACTCAACCGTTCTTATCGTGCTCACCCCCTCTCCCCCCCCCCCTAGCCCTAAACCCGCACCTCTCCCCATTTTCATTCCAAACACAAAACTTTTGAAGGTTACAGAAGATGGAATAGAGGAGCACACTTAAAACGAGTTTTGGGGCCTAATGGCCCTCGGGGTTGTTTCTCTTTCCTGCTTAAGAGAAACTCACCTTGAATATCTATAGAACCGTGCATCAAGGGTACGATGAAACGCTGGGGCACAACGTAGGCCTAGTGCTGAGGCTTACTGCGTTAACTGGAATTTATCTTGGAATGGAAGTGGGCCTATCGAATAATGACAAATTGCCCGGAACAAACACTTCCCTAGCGAATGGATTACAAGGAACCCAACAGACTATAAGGACAGTGAGCACCTTGATCCACAAAGGGCGTTTCTTTTTTCCATCAATGATGTTGATAACCCTTCCCCCCTCCCCCCTTTAGGCAAATGTGTTTACAAGTCCCAACACTGCATGGATTGTGTGCTAGTGTGTTGTAGGTTATGTGTTGACCTTTTCTACTCCAGCGGTAGGGACCAGGAATGCACCTCCCTCTTGCCCTGTATTCATTATTAATAATTAAGGTCCATTGGAAAGATTGTAATACTCGCTGAAGAACTATCATTTACACTCACTCTGTCACTGATTAATCACTGGTATTTCTAATTGATTTTAACGTTATATATGACAAATATTTAATAACCCGATGGTACTAGTGCAAGCAATAGGCCTAAATCAAGCAATTTTACAGGTTTATCATGCTTTGGTGGGGGTGTAGAAAACTGTTTTTCTGATGTTATGTTTATATAGGCCTATAAAAAACGTTTAGAAGGTAGGATACCTACTCTTGTGGCATCAGTTTTTCTATATACTCCCGATAAATTTAGTTTTCACCACTTAGCTTGTTTAAAGAATTCACAGTTTCTTCAGGAAATATGGACTCACATGTATTTGTACAATAGAGGGCATCCGTCTATTAAACATATAATTGCCAATTATTTGCAGTGAACTTTTTTACTTCAACATAATGTTAGACTCGGGTTATACAAAAATTGGTATTTGTTTTATCTTTCATCTTGTAACCATGGACGACCAACACATTATTTCAGAACAAAATATGCCTGCATGGATAAGAAACCGTTGTCTATACTGCCATCTGCTGGACAGCACACAAGTCAATTGACGCAAACATTGCACAAAGCATTACATAAAAAGTGATTAAAAAAAGGAAATTGTTTATTTCAGATACAAAAAAAATACAACCCCAGCATTAAATCTGTGGTATTTAACTAGTCAAGCGATTAACTTGCACCTTGCAATAGTATCATTATTCTACAATAAATATATACATACATACACAGAACAGAGAATGAGTCATGCCAGTATTTTGAAATGCAGTCATGGTAATTATTAAACTGACACACTTATTCTCTTTCTGCCTTACACATTTAACACAAAAATTGACGTAGACCAGTAGATCCAATTGATGAGACTTTAGGATAATTGGCAATAACTGCATTGCAAAATAAGGTGAAATAAATTCGTTTTGTCGTTATTAATAAATAAAAAGATGCTCCCTTTCATTAATATTCCACTGTGGGCAGAGAACACCCTTTGCTGCCTAGACCTGACTAATTAAGTAGACTTTCTTCACTCAAGGAAATTGTCCAAAGTGAGACAAGAGGAGATCTTTCTGATTGCCGGTCTGGTCACATTCTTCCTCTTGGCTTTCATCAGTGGACGAAGGCTGGAAATGGGAGACTGGGGTGGAAGACTTGGTCAAGGACTCATACTTAAAAAAGTAGAGGTGTCCTACTGCTGAATGCAGCAGACGATAATCTTTGACATTACGTGTATTTAGAGGTGTTGATATTTGCATTATCGGCGTCACGATAAATCAAATTTAACAGATTTAAAACAATATTCCATAAATCTTGTTTATTTTTTTTACAATTTTCCCTTAATATATATGACTTAAGAGTTCCTGGCCTTCCATTTTTTCAATGTAGTCTTTGCTCTTCAGGACAAACCCAAGCGTAGTGTGAACTTTGTATTCGGGGAATATGCATGATAAATAAAATAACAACGATGTAAATTCGACATTGGTTTCTTAATAAGTGAAGGATACAGGTTGAATGAATTTAGTCCGCCCTCCTAATCCATCGTACCCAGATAGTACCTGAAACGAAAACAGCGTCTTAAAAATCATAAGAAAACAAAACGAGGTACAACTGGTTGACTGTTCTGAGTGGAGCCCTTCAAATTCAGCAATGACATTTAGATATTAATATTGCTGCAATTAAAAAGGACCAACTAACCAGTAAAGAGAAAATAGTGAATTGTGTTAAATTATGTTGCCCCTAAAGCTGACAAAACAACACCACGAGAGCAAACAAAGATAGTAGATAGCAGAGACAGTGGAGGGTGACTTGAGGCTAGGGGACGGGCTGAAGACTTACGGTTCCTGCCTTGGCCCTCTGGGGCTCCAGCATGCTGCCAAATGTCTTCTTCCTGAACAGCAGAGAGGACCGGAAGAAGGGCTCCGTGGAGCCGTCGGCGTCTGGACCCTGGAGACGCACAAAGAGTTGAGTGACCGAAATAACAACACAAATAAACCAGGGTTTTGCAGGCTAGTAATGGTGTGTTCCAGATGCCTCGTACACGACCGCACGAGGCGCAAGTGGGGAAATCTTCTAGCCTTCTTGCGGCATTTCATGGGGCATTTTGGGTGGTGTTTCTCGGTCCCACTCGGAATTCTGAGAGTATACCGAGTTCAGAGAGGCTGACCGTTGAACGACTGAACGACTCAGCAACAAAAATGGCTGCGCCCATAAAGTTAATTATTGTTTTTTTGTATTTGTACCACATTGGTCAAATTAATGTTGATTTCAAATGTTCTTACACACTTGATTACATTGCTACTTAATTCCGGTCACCAATTTATACATTGCACGATTGCTGTGCGTACAATGTAAAGTTGTGTTTGTTATCGAGCTGGTTTGCTAACGAGGCTAATGTAGCTAACATAACAATGACTAGCCAATGACACAAAGACAAACAGAAACTACAAGCCAGGAAATTACGTCACAAGAGCAACTCGTGAGGGTGGCGTACAAGGCATCTGGAACACACCATGTGTTGATGTGTCACAACTTTTACCTTGGTTCCGGTAGAGCTGTTTTCTTTGGGTCTGGCAACTGACGGGCTGAAAGAAAAAACATGGCTTTGTTATAATCAGTTCTTAGAGTATTTACATGTCATGCCATAGCAGAGAATAACACCAGAGGAACGAGAAGGTATAAGCAGATATCCCTTGATCAGCCAACAGATCAGATTTTCTCCACTCACCCAATAGGGTCCAAGCGCATCTTCTTTGAATGAGTGTGAGCGTGTCTCTTGTTGGCATCATCCGGTGTGGTGATGTCAAAGGTCATGTTGAGGTCTATGTCCTGGCAGTCTGATGGCTCTTGCAGTCTGGGTTTCAGCTCCAGAGGGGCGGGGCTTTGACAGGAGGACAAGATTGCTCATTAGTCAGCCAGTCCATCAATCAACGCATTTGATTAAAGAAGGAATAAATTGTGATATTTTGAAATAATTACAAATTTATAAATTCCAGTACAGTACAGAGTCAACAAGCCCAAATGAAATAGTTTTTTTGTAGTTCTTCAAAAATTCAAAGGAAAAGTGCCAACCAAACAAGGAGGTTTGTAGGTAAGGTAACAACATGCTAGAGTTTAATCAACTGTATTGGGAGGAGCTTCTCTTCTTCACACAGAATAGGATGCAAAACTGTGAGTGTTGCAATAGTTTACGTGGATGAGCTCGTGGATGTGCTCAACATACCTCTCAAAAACCAGTCGGCTGATGGCTTCGTTGGTCCGTGTCGGCGTGCTCAGAGTTCTCTGGAGGATCTCCACCTTTTTCTTGAGACTCTAAAAGAAAATATACAAAAATAAACAAGACCGATAGACAAACAAAATAATCAGTGTCCGTTTCTGGTCTTCGGAGGATCCGTTGCCTTACGGAGATCTCCTTGTCGGCGTTGGCTAGATCCTTCTGCAAGGCCTTCATGTCCTCTTTGGTCTGGGACATCTCCATGGAGGCTTTCTGCAACTGCAGGAACATAAGGGGGTAGAGGAGATAAGAACTAACATCACGTGGCTCAGACGACACACAATATGTATCAGTTTAAATACTTATTTTCGCTCAATGAATAAGACAATTGTCAAATGTTGTGTTACCTTGTTGTTTGAGGCAAACATCTCTTTCTTCAACTTCTCACACATGTCCTTTGAAGACCTGAGGCCTCCCTTTAAGTTATCATATTCTCTAGAAACAGACATTATTATAATACGTACAACTGTTAATAAAATAATCAAGCACTATGGGTTGTGAATCAATGAAGTGCTGGGTGATTTGGTGGTGATGAACCATATATGGGCTTGCCTTACTTCTTAAGGGAGATGCAGTAAATGGAGAGCTGCTCCACAGCTCCCTGACTGACCCCCATGTCTGAGATCATGGACTCCACCTCCTCTCTCTGGCCCTGTAACAGACGGTCCAGACTGGACATGCACAACAACATCAATGCACTCAAGCATCCTGAAAAGAGTACAAAAGGAAAGCAACTGCCATTGTGAATGCTTACTAGTAACTGTGGTTTGAAGAGTATAAGAGTCACATTTATCAAATGCACAGTAAAACACACTAGACCTTTGCAAGGAAATCATCCAGGACATTTCAAATGATTTCACTTCATATCTATCCACAGTACACAAACACATCATACATGTAAAGTATCATCGGGTACCTTTCATAGGTCTTCATCTTGGTCTTTAACCTGCGCGCCTCCTCCTTCGCCAACTGAGCATCGTTCTGTTGGGTCTCCAGGTACGTCATCTGTTTCTGTATCCAACAATACATATCACATTAGGGTTGTACGATTAATCCATTTTTTTAAATCACGATTTCGATTTTTGCATCAAACTATCTCCAACTTAGAAGCTGTCAAGATTTTTTACCGTAAACCTTTTTATCATTAAATGTTTTATAAAAATTGCTCGATAGCTGGACACAAATTTTTTTTTTTTTGTTTTACCATTTTCTATTTCTGTAATTTTTTTTAGGGAAAATTTATATGTTCTCAGTTACAAAAGAGTTTTTCTAGAGTGAAATGCTGAATAAATGCATCATGTTTTCAAACAAAAATGTATAATTTGAATAATCGGGATTTCAATATTACGGTAACCAAAAAAATCATGATGATATTTTCCATAATCAGGCAGCCCTATCACACACCACACATTATTGTTGGTATAGATGTTTGCTCAGCGTTACAAGAGCTGATATTGCTCGACAGAAAAATTGCTCGACAGCTGGACACATTTGTATTTTTTTTTTCGTTTGACCATTTTCTATTTCTGTAATTTTTTTTAGGGAAAATGTAAATGTTCTGAGTTACAAAATAGTTTTTCTAGAGTGAAATGCTGAATAAATGCATCATGTTTTCAAACAAAAATGTATCATTTGAATAATCGGGATTTCAATATTACGGTAACCAAAATGATCTTGATGATATTTTCCATAATCAGGCAGCCCGATCACACATCACACATTATTGTTGGTATAGATGTTTGCTCAGCGTTACAAGAGCTGATATTGTCCATTGGATTGCAACCGACAAAGCAGAGACCTTACCCTTAGAGCAGTACAGAGCATGTCCTTATCAACCATCTCCTTTCGCACTTTGTCATGGTCTCTCCGCTGCTTCTCCACGGTGCTCTTCAAGCCTTCCAAGGCCTTCAGTTTCTCCTTGTAGTCCTTATCTGGAGAGCCAACACAGATAGGCATCACCAAAGGGGCCAGTCATGTTTTATCTAATTTTAAAGAATCTTATTTATCATTTTTGAAACAACATTATCATTATATCGCCTCAAGAGAAAAGGTCAGTTTTCATTACATCTCTCCCACCTCTTGTACTTAGAGCGGCTTTCATACGGCAAACTTCATTCTGCAAAATTGAAAATAATGTGAATGAAAACGCTGAAATACAATTTGTGTATCAAATTAAACTAAGTTGATTATTTGGCTGTTGGTTGGATGTTATTATTACCTGTAAGCTCTCTGGATCCACTGGCGCACCCTCCTCTTCTCCACCAATGTCAAAGAACAGCTTGGTAATGATATGTTTGGTGCTAACCTATATACACAAACAAAGACAGAGATCAATCATAGTACATTGTTCAGGTGAGAGAGCTTTTATTTAAGAGAAAAAAAGTGCATTCATCCATGTAGAGTTGAAAGTAATGTTACCTGTTTTCTGCATTGTGGGCATGTTTTGTTAGGGGCTGCTTGGAACCACTGAAGGAGACTGAGTGGAAACAAATGTGAAACAGTTAATGATACATGAATAAATACGAGTGGTATGATTGTTTCGGATACATAAACCTCTGTATACTCTTACCAGTCATAGTGGAAGGTATGCCCGCAGTGGATAGCAGCGACGTCTCTGTGGTGGTCAAAGAAATCGGAGCAAATGGTGCAGTAGGCTCGGATAGGCATCTTAAATAGGACCTCGAATGTAAATAGACAATCCTGGAGAGAACCAAAAACAGCACAGAGCACGACGTGGTTTTATTAGCTTATTTTAATGCAGGTTTCCCCTCAGCAGGAACATAACACCAGTAGATAGATATCGAGAGTGCCGCCGGGCCGAGTGTGTGGAGGTCCAATGCTAGCTAAAATATCTCCCGTGAGCGGTAACGTTATGTCCCATACAATAAACCCCCAAAAGATGAACAAATACTTACCAAACATTAAGGAAAATGCATAGTAACATGCGATTTTATCATGGTATCATCTTGAGATAAACCGAATGTGGAAACAGTGACAGCATATGGTCGTGTTTACTTCCACAGTAGTATATTCTTTCAACGATCTGCTGTGGCTGCCTGAATGCGTCCTAGTTTCCGCGCTACGCGTTCGAAACGAGGCCATGCCCCTTATGTGGCATTCAAGGGATGTCAGTAAACTCGTCAACTACTAAGTCGAATTACCCGATCGCACTAACCAAATAAACTCGCCCACCATATTTAGTTTATAATTGATAGTTTTCAATGTTCAGTAGTTCAAACTCGCACACAACGTCTAACTGATCACTGTTTTGATTGTTTTTTTGTTTTGTTTTGTCTTGTTTTTGTTTTATTTATTTCTTATTGCTTATGTTTATTTATTTTTACACAATGTCTTGTTTTTTTAAATAATGTATGATGACTATATGCTCTGTAAGGTGACCTTGGGTGTCTTGAAAGGCGCCTCTAAATTAAATCAATTATTATTATTATTAGTAGTAGTTGGGACATATATAAGTGTTATCAAAGAATTTGAAACAATACGCTCTCGTACAAACGTACATAAACTGAGATTGAGGCCTTGAACTAAAGACGTTTGTATCCCAATAATGAACAAATTTTTAGGAACCGAAGCATTTAAACACTGTTAAAACGGATTGAATCCACATAGTGTTTAAACATCATATTGGCCTCGTTTCAGTCGTTTGGTTAAGATTTTGGTTTGGGATTTGCAGTGAACGTGGTCAAAAAGAACATCATTTCCCACAAATCCTACTTCCGTAAATTGTAGAGCAGGACTCCCAGAGCCTGAAAGAACAAAGTATTTACTTCAAGTTTTTTTCAGTCGTCAACAGAAGGAAGCGAATAACCGGCAACAACAGCAAATGCCTTCATTTCTTGATGTGCATGGTATTGACCCATCGAACAAAATATACACTGGCAAGGTGGGTTTTTAATGCTGAAGTATACAATACAACAATGAATGCGGCATGTCACGTTACTTTAGGTATGTGCTAAGTTAGCAATGACAGCCAGTGTTTGAGAAACTCTGATCAGTGACAACGCATTGCAATATAGCAATATTTTGTAGCATTAAACGTATACGCTATTTATAATACAATTTAGTATTTTTTAGTTTTTAAACAATCTTTATTGTCTCCTGCCATGCAATAAGAACATAGCTCATTTCTTATTTCACTAACTTTGAAAATACCTAAATAGGAATTCCAATAAAAAGGGGGTATTTTTTGTCTCTCTGTTAGGTGTGAGAGCCTGCTCTGATGCTCGGTGATGGAAGGAGACGTACGCAACAAGGCGAGAGCCTCATGGGACATGGGGTCTTTGCCGCCTGTAGAGTGCCTTCGCATTGAGAGGTCTGACAGCCCCACTCCGGACCTGGTGGAGGGTACAGAGCCAGGTGAGGCTGGCACATACCCCCACTCATGATATAGTAAATTGCTTTTGCCATATCTATATATTGTTCTGATGTAAAATGTTATTATAAGGGATGTGTGATTGGGAACAGTGAATATAGAAGGGTGGTTTGTAATCCTAGGTTTTAAGAAATGTATTTAAGAAACAATACAATTACACAAAAGTAACAAAATGGTAAAACCAATGTCGTTTGTGGCCCATTTTGATTAACTGATCATTAATGCTGATCATAATGTTGTTCATGATGTAAATGTCTATTGTAAGTGACTGAGCATGTATCAAACCTGACACATGTCGTATGACATGTTAGGAAGTGAAAGTGTTATCATGGCTAGATAAAATGAGAGTATCCCCTTTTCTATCTGACTTGAAAGCATAATACAAGATGGCTGAATCTAACCATTCATTTCCTTGTTTTGCACAATGGACCCAACGCTCAAGGGAGAGATTGTCCCAGACAGAGACTTTGAATAAATAAATAAAGAAATAAACGGCTATCATTTAATCTGGCAACATAACCTTCATATATAGATGAACTAACAACATATCCCGTATAAAAGACAGACTGTAGAACCATGTTTGCTTAATACGTATGCAAGAATCATGTAGTTGTATGAAGGGTTTTTCCAAAGCTGCTTTTATGAAATTGGTAAAAGGAGTTCTCTTTAAATAACGGTTGTGTCACTACTCTGGCATGTTATCATGTGAACAGAGGCACAAGCACTCTGTTGGAAGCTTTCTGACATAATCACATTTGGGTTCGTGGACTTAAGTTGGCTGCCCACAAGGAACAATTGTGAACATTTCAGGCTCTTTCAAGTTTTCTTACGATTTAGTAAGCACGCCAAATGGTACGATGAACGTCAATGTAAAGATAATAAGTCAAGAAAATTAACATTGCCACTCAATCATTTCTTTCTGATCAACACCAGAAAAAGCCTGTACCTGTAGTTTCAGGCCAACAAGTGTGTGTGTGTGTGTGTGTGTGTGTGTGTGTGTGTGTGTGTGTGTGTGTGTGTGTGTGTGTGTGTGTGTGTGTGTGTGTGTGTGTGTGTGTGTGTGTGTGTGTGTGTGAGATTTAATCCTCGGCATAGCAATGCCACTTGTTCCTTGACACCGTGTCCTTGACCCATTCAGGCGCAGGTCAACAGGCGGCCATGTTTGTCCACTCTCGGTCTGTGGAGGACTTGCCGGCCGAGGCGGACGAGGATGCGGAGTCTCGGGTTGAGCCTCAGCCCGTTGCCGACGGTGACCCCGGGTCGTCAGAGACCTTCGGTACCTCAGAGAACGGGCTGCAGGTGGAGGAGAACATCATTGAGGTGGCGCAGGCTCCCAAGGAGAGCTCCTGGGCAGAGAGCCGGACCAAGGAGGAGGACATCTGCAGCGACGGGTGGCGCAGCCACAGGAAGCATGTGTTTGTGCTGAGCGAAGCCGGCAAGCCCATCTATTCCCGCTATGGGACAGAGGAGGCACTGTCGAGCACCATGGGCGTCATGATGGCCCTCGTTTCCTTCGTGGAGGCTGACAAGAACATCATCCGCTCCATCCACGCTGGTAGACAAACACGCAAAAAATATCCTCTTCGACCTTGATTTATTCCATTATTTTGTATATGATGGGGGGGGGGGGGGGGGGGGGGAGATATAAATGGTATAATATCTATACCCTCATTTGTTTTGCACTGTTCTGTTGCGCCTGTAACAACTGCATTCTAAGTGTTAAAAGTATAAACTTAGCTCAGTCGGTGTGAGTTTGCCATCGTCATGTATTCAATGTTATACAACATCATGATTAGAAGGCTTTAACACCATGTCCATCCCCCCCAGACGGATACAACGTGGTGTTTCTCAGCAAGAGCCCTCTGGTGCTGGTGGCCGTGTCCCAGACCCGCCAGTCCGACAAGGAGATGATCCGCGAGCTGCAGTACATCTACTACCAGATAGTGAGCCTGCTCACCCTCACCCAGCTCAACCACATCTTCCAGGCCAAGAAGAACTACGACCTGCGGCGGCTGCTGGCCGGCTCCGAGCACCTCATCGACAACCTCCTGCGGCGGCTGGACCGCGACCCGGGCCTGCTGCTCAGCGCCGTCACCTGCCTGCCCCTTGCCAGCTCCAGCAGGGACGCGGTGTCGGCCAGCCTGCAGGCCGCCAAGGCCCCGAGCCTGGTGTTCTCCATCCTGATGGCGGGGGGAGCGCCTGGTCACGCTGGGTGAGGAAGAAGGACCAGTACCTGCACCACATGGACCTGCACCTGGTCTTCAACCTTGTGTGCTCCTCCTCCTCCTCCTTCAGGGAGGGCGAGGGCTGGACGCCCATCTGTCTGCCAAAGTTCAACAGCGCCGGCTTCTTCCACGCGCACATCTCCTACCTGGAGCCGGCGTCAGAGCTCTGCCTCATCCTGGTGTCCACCGACCGCGAGGAGTTCTTCAGCTTGTCTGACTGCAAGCAGCGCTTCCTCGAGAGGCTGCGCAAGCGCAATGCCTACCAGGCCCTGAAGGAGGCAGTGAAGACCCCCAGCTACTCGGTGGACCTGGTGGGCATTCCGGAGCTCCGGCACTTCCTGTACAAGTCCAAGAGCTCAGGGCTGTTCACCAGGTAGCTCACGCTTTTAAAGAAGTACCAAAAAAGAGGTTTACCCCTAAATGTTTTTTGCAAATCGAGAATGCAATCAGTCCGAAATGACGGCCTCTGAAATGATGTCTTCTTTATTTTCTCAATATATATATTTTGCATGTTCTTGTCATTTTTTGCATTGCTGTCAATGTTCGTACAAAGTACATTCTTTGAATATAATTTTTGAGTTCCCGATTGAACTGCAACACAGATAACTTGTAGAAAAACAAACCAAGGTGCCCTGAGGTCTACTAAGTAAACGGGTGTTTTCATTCACGAGTCCTGAGTTACCGGGCGTGTACCAGTCTGAAGAGGGGCAGGAGAGGCTGATGGGACTGTACCAGGAGCTCCACAGCCGCCTGCACCACTCCACCAGACCCCTGCTCTCCATCTACCGCTGTGGGGAGACGGAGAACTTCATGGCCTGGGTAAGCCTGCCGCTGCCTCCTACAATGCCATCCTTGAGGTGTGTGTCGGTGTGTTTTTGGAATAGTGTTGAGAAACTCTCAATCATTTTTGTAAAACTATATACAATGATAATGTAAGTAAGATGTAAATATATTTTTCTTTTGTTCTGTACAATGGAATTATTTGGACAAGGAAAGGGTCATCTATAGCCTGGTCCTACCAGACTCTCGTCTGGTAGGACCATCTGGTAGCTCATTTAATTTGCACAGAGAGTCTGGACCTACTCAATGACTAATGTTAACTCACTTGAAGGCGGGGGTCTTTTGAAGTTAAAAACTATTGGATCTACCCAGTGCCACTCTGGATCTGCCACAACCAATCGCTAACGATTGGTCGTGACGTATGTCATGCAACGGGACCAGCTCTGATATCACGTTACGCGCAGGCTGTAAACAAACCAAACACTGAGTGAAGATGTTGTGAACCTGAAGATGTCCGTCAACGAGAGCTAACTTTAACGTCATTGTTCTCAGCCACTCCCTCTGTTCGCTGATTAGACGCACAAAATTTGGATGGAGAAATCCTGCGAATATACCGCATACCCAGACGTAGTACTGAAGGGAAATGAAAATTGAGAGGAAGTACTTAGGCGGGCGGAGCCAGGCTAGGTCATCTATGTAGTATAAAGTAAACACAACTAGTCGCAATAATAAATGAAGCAAAAGAGGCAAAAGTTAACAAAGGTGTTGAAGTGCATACTTTCCTGTTATAATCTTGCTGGACACAAATTTCATAATGTTTCCTTGGATGTTCCGTGTGAATCATTTTATAATGCCACCAACTAGTGTTAACAAAATGTATTTTCAGACCCCGATCACACCCGAAAGATTTTTATCTGTTGTGGGCAACTATTTTGTCATTGTTGTCAATAGAGAACCAGTAGATTTCCTCCTTTCCTTTTTTTCTACTGGAAAACCTTGCATATTGGGCGGAGCACGCAATACGTTATGAGTCTAAACAATTTAAGCAACCAGCGGTCTACACAGTTTGGATTTGAAATCTTTATAAACACTTCTTTTCAATTTACTTCTGCCGGCCTAGTGAGTGTTCACCAATGACGCACTACCAGACCTCCACCTCCGGAAAGACGATTGGTCGAAACAAATAAGCAGCATCCAGTCCCCCAGATCTAAGCCCGTCCTCCATCGGACTTCAGATATGAATCTAAAATCTGATTTTCTGAACTAAAGGCTGTCCCTTCCACCTCCCTCCTCCTCCAGTTGACCAGCGGCTTTGAGCTCTACCTGTGCCTGACCCCGCTGGTGACCAAGATGCAGGCCGTGTCTGCGGTCAACAAGCTGCTCAAGTGGATAAGGAAGGAGGAGGACCGTCTCTTCATCCTCAGCCCTCTCACCTACTGAGCCTGAACACATGTGCCATGACCATGGGTAAATTAGCGTTCCCAAGCCCGCCTGAGGCTACTATTAGTGCCTTATTAACATAGGACTCCCCTGGAGCTGAACGTAAGCTTCCCGGGACCAGAGGTTGTTGTGTCCATGATGCTGTATTGCCAGTTATGAATGATGGCCATTAATAATAAAATGCTAATGTCAATCCAGAACTTGCATTTTGGTGATTTTTATTTTATTTCTTATTAGTTGGTGTCCCTGCAATGGAATAGTTGAAACCATTCTGCCATGATTTCAATCATTTTAATATCTGTAATATTAAGCCCACGCCCAAAAACATAACGTACAATCGTTAAATTGTTTCTGTACAATCGCGAACATGAAGCAGCATGCAGGAATTTGCAGCGCCATGATGAAACTTCAGGGTTGCGTTGACTTTCACTTCTTGGCCAGAGACGTGATGATGATGTGGAGAGGGGCGGGGCATTTACGCACGCAGTGGAGTGTGGAGACGAGACGCTTCATGATGTACACCAAGCTGTTGTCGAAGCTATGCTGGGGCACACTTGGTTGCACTTCACTCGAGTATTATTTTTTCTGTAACAAGGAAAAACATGCTCGATTATTCCCACGTAGATGTCAAAGCTCTTCGGGAAAATACGGTGCTTTTCATTGTTTTAGAAAAGAGCCTGACCAGTGTTTGCGTGGAACAGCTGTCTTCAAAATATGCCTATCCCCTTGACCTGTACAGGTAAGCCCCATCTTTAACCGATTTGAATGTATTGTATCGAAGATTTCCAACAGCGTAGGCCTATATCAAATATTACGAATGTTCGTTTTGTTGTTAATCGTCTCCTCTTTACTTTATTGAAACGGTCAAGGAATGGCAGTGAATTGATTTATTTCCGACTGCAACATCGTTCTCTGATGAAATACATACATCAAAGCACTATCAGTGTCCTATTCCACATTGATACACATTGTGATTATGAATATAACCGAGATGCATTAGTATCAATCCCTTGAGTGCTGTGAAGTTAATTTAGAACAATGTAGGGAGAGTGGGGTAAGATGAGCCAATGTTTACTCATGATGTCCTCTAGGCAAGGAAATTTAAGACAGAAGTAAAATGAAAACATCTACCTTTATTTCAGGATGTCCCCTGCTACATCTTGTCAATCAAAATGATAATAATGCATCTATGACATAGTTCGATAAAAATATGACTTCTCAAAATATGACTTCTCAAAAATTGACCAATTTACATTTCAAGTGGAAAACATTTTCCTTTCCCGAATAGTCATATATTTTTGCTTAAGGTAACTTTTAAACTATATAATACCTGTCAATATTTCTGTATTTCTGCATTTTATCAGTGGCTGTGCTCTCCATCTCCGTTCTCTCTCTTTCTTGGCATGATCGATTTTTCTACTATGTTTAAATATGTAAAACCAAATCACAATACTACATTGAAATACCACTTTATACCTTGGAGACTAAACTTAAACTTCAGTGCATCATGGAGGTGTAAGTTGAAAGACTGGCTCTACTTACCCCACAGAATGTTGCTCACTTTGCTCCACAGCCACGATTTTGGAAAAAAAACGGCCTAGTTATCTATTCAGGCTAATCTTTAGCTAAATTACTCCCATGGTTTTATACTTGGCAAATTACCAGCATGTACTGACATATATTTTTACGCGTGGGTTAATTTGCTTTGACCTAGTATTTATTCATGTATATATAAGTACTAAATAAATAGATATAAATGTCGGGTGATTCCTGAATTTATGGTCAAATTACAACAAATGTGTACAGTTGCCTGAATAAAGGGGTCGGGTCAACGTACCCACTGGCTTATCTTACCCCACTCTCCCCTATAGCAATACTAAATTGTATAATATTAGTTGGCTACTTAACAGTCCTAAGCAATTGTACAACACTTTTGTAGAATTTGAGTATTTTTGTTGGCTACAAATAATCCCTAGAAGGAGAGTAGATTTTCATCGATGTGCTCATGAGAAAAACAGAAACTTGATTGGACAATGCATGGGGAAAATGAAAATCTGTTTACATTGTATTCAGCAATATATCCCTAACAATTCTATCCATGATATATTAATGATGTTGGTTATTGTTGGATAATAATAATCAAAATTATACTGTGACATAGCCTATTAACTTAATCTCTGACTTCACTAATTCACTAAATATGTTAACATTATATATCTGTTTATATCTCTTTTGATTATGTGTGTTTGCTTGTATATTGAAACATTGTGTATCCTCATACCTTATCCTTTTCCGTTTTTAAAACCATGTATGTTATATCTAGTTAAATATAGCAGATATTGATAACTAAATATTTACTTTATCTTGTACATTGTTACTGGCCTTTGCATATGGTTCAAAATCCGATTTAGACTTTACCCCTTTAAAATCAAGTAACACTAACCCCTAACCCTAATTAGGTACACTTACATGCCTCCTAACCATCTTATGTTCTACTGCTGCTGATACTTTTCTAGCACAATGTGACCTGGTGCTCTTTGTAGCCATTCAATGTACAGCTACAGTGTAATAGCACTATAGGGAAAACAGCATAAGAAATGGAAATGCTTGAGTGCCATGAAAGAAGGAAGGGAAAGGAATCAAAAGTCTATTACAAGCCTTTGCTTCATTATCCATGACCATTGAAAAAGTAAATCAGTGCCATTAATATGTGTACCCATGTCTTGTTGCCCTAAAACTCTAACTGCAAGTTTTTACACGGAGTAGAAAATGTTAAACTGTAACACTCCATTTGTGGGATTCCATGAATTATTGATGCAGTGGAGATAGAAACGCACGCAAACACACAGACAGGTTCCTTTCATAGTAAGCTGTTTGATCTAGAACATTTAAGGTAACAGTTTAGGATGACGGTTCCTTTCACATTAACACATTTTGAAAAGTGCTGCTGTCTGCTACTTCAAACCTACCTGAATTGAACGACTACTTAGAAATTCTTCAACAATGTTTCCGAATGTGCCCTCTCTACACCGGTGGCTATATGAGATGCATGTTGCGTGACCTTCAACCTGTAAACATCTTTCCCCCAGGAAGGCACGTAAAGGTTGTGACAGGAATACCAAGTAGGGAGAATAGGGCCGTTAAATGTGTTGAGTAAATGATCAACTCCGGTGCTTCTGTCGGGTGGGAGGACAAGGATCAGAGGAGACAAGTTTGACTGTTTTGGATCATGTAACAGGTTGAACAAACCATGACAACGACAACCCAAATGTTGTTTCATCCTATATCCACAATAGTGAACCGTTACAAACATCATTGCATTTCCAATCGCTTATCAATCACTATCACATCTTCATTTAACCTTAATATAAAGACTTGGAGGAAAACTAAAGCGATAAACTATGATACCTTTCTATATGTCTAGTCTGTAGAATCTCACGTGGCGTAATATTTCATCCACATTAAAGTTTAGGATGCCTTATTGCAACAGCGATCATCCTCTTTCATCAGGTCAACCTTTTGAGTTGTGATGAGTCAGTAAAAGCTTTTACATTACCCACATTATGACCACATCAGCTCTGTCATTCCACTGGGGAAGGGAATGGTGTTTTTTGTTGCTGGAAAAAAATATCAGTGAAATGTTGGTGGTTTTAGCCAAAGCCTCTGGTAAACAGCATCATGACCAGCTTTGTCTCCTCGTTATTTATATTTCTGTATTTCATAAAACAAACAAACCTAATAAACCTAAACAAAATAGATGTGAAAGTCAAAATGAATATATACTTGATGAGAACATATCCAACGAAGTCAAAGCCATATCTAAGTGAAAAATATTGGTACAATATTCAGAACTTTGTTTTTTCTTTCTAGGCTTTAGTTGGTTTTGAGGATGCAATCGGGCCAGCACCCCAGCAAACGCTAACCTGTTGTCCTATTGGCCGCCTGCACCAGCCAGAGGAGATGGTCCATTGGACCACGCGTTGGGGGACATATCTGTGGGTCCAGACGCTCCTGGCTACTGCCACGGCTAACTGTCCCTCGCTGGTTCCTAGCCCCACCAACTTCTCTGTGGTTTACACCATGTCCTTCTTCCAGGCCCGCAGCCCCATCCAGAACATCGTCAATAACTCCCTATACCAGGAGGTGTACATTGCATCCCAGAACGTCATCGAGGACTGTGACCCAGAGCTTGGAGAAGGTGTGGGAGCTCCCCACTGGGCCCGTGGGCAGCCCCGAGTGTGAGATATGCGACATGTGTGACGTTGACAAGGACCCTAACTACCTGGAGGACACAGACAATCAGGTGCTGCTGCTGGACACGCTGTTCATGTATTTGTACTCCTGTGGAAGCTCTCAGTACGGCGTGTGCTACTTCCACCAGCTGAACACGCACGGTGCGCCGCCCTCTCCCTCCAAGTGTCTGTTCCGGAAGGAGTCGAACTCTGCCGCCTACTGCCCCGACTGCCTAGCCAGCGGCCTGGGCACCAAGGTGACCCTGGTGGAGGAGGGGCAGAACGGTGTACTTCTTTGTGGCGGTGACGGTCAACGACAGCGTGACGCAACGCTACGGCAGGAAGTCACTGTCGGTGCGGCGGCCACTGGCCACTGAGGACGGCTTCTACAGGGACGTGCGCGGCCTGACGGTTCTCCCGGGCCTGCGGAGGACGTACGGCATCCCGCTACGTGTACAGCTTCTTCACCCAGGAGTTCGTCTACTTCCTGTCCGTGCAGCGGGAGAGCCCCGACCAGGAGTCGTCCCCGTTCCAGACGCGCCTGGGCCGGCTGCCGCGCAACGAGTGGGAGATGAAGCGCTACCGCGAGGTCGTCCTGGAGTGCCGCTTCGAGCCCAAGCGCCGGCGGAGGAACGTGGCCAGCGAGCCCTACAGGGACGTGGTCTACACGTGGTGCAGGCCGCCCACTTCGGCCGGGCGGGCCGGGAGCTGGCGGCGCAGCTGGGCGCCGAGGAGGAGGACGACATCCTGTACGGGGTTGTTCGCCGTCACCGGCGACGACGGGGCGACGGAGGACGACTCGGCGCTGTGCGCCTTCCCGTGGACAACGTGAACACGGCCATCGACGACGGCGTGGACGACTGCTGCAAAGTCTGGCCCGGAGCAGCTGTCCCGGGGGCTGTGCCACTTCCAGCCCTGCGAGAGCTGTCCCCACGAGGTAGGCCCTGACCTGTCCCTGTCCCCCCGTTTGCCAGACCACCAGGGGTGTGGTGTGTGTGTGTGTGTGTGTGTGTGTGTGTGTGTGTGCACGTGTGTGCTTGTATGTGTGATTGTGTGTCTATGTGTGTGATTTCTATCAGAGTTCCTAGAAATCAAAGGTGAAATACAAGTGAGCACAACCAGTGAATGTGTAACCGGAGGGACGGAAGGAAGTGTTTTTTCTGTGTTTTAGGAGTCACCTCATGTCATTCACAGCGGATGTTTTCTATTATTTTAGTCATACATTCCTCTGGAACCTCCTTGTGAACCGTTCATTTCAGCAGAAGCATTGCCTTTAAAAATACATAGTTTGAGCCAATACCATTGGCTGCTGACTCGCTGTACAAATACTGTGTTGCTGGCCAGTCAGTGACAGTGTGAGGGTATTAATAAAGGTATGACGTTGTCCTCCATTTCCACATGCTGTGAACCATCTTCATCTGTTCATGTCTGACCAGACAGTCTGAAGATGCAATGGAGAATACATTTGCAGTGGCTTGTGGATTTGTGTTATTGGGAAATGAAAGATAAATATGTAAAAAAATCAACAAGCTGTTGAATGACTTGACCAAAGCGATCATAAACTAAACAGCAGGCTCTCAGAGCATCGGTGAAATAGGAAAATGATTCGAAAAGCATCCTGTTTAGAAATGGATTTAATTTCATGTAGAGGGGAATAAGAGTGAAAATAAATGTTGCTGGTTTCAAAACCCAGAATCTTTTGGCTGCCTGTCACACACTATAACAACTACGACCCTTCCCTGCAAACAATAAAACATACACTGAAATGAACACTCCCTTCAATGTTCAATAGACTTCTTCAGGCTGAAGAGTTAAAAAAATATTATTCTGTTTTACTTTGTATTTTACGAAGTATCAAGATTGCCTTGTTAAATTGTTATTTTGCTACATACAGAAATACATTAGACACTGAATTAAAGACTCAACCAGGGCCCACATGTCTCATTCAATTAGCATTGATCATTAAGAAGTGTCAGTGCTGTGGATATTGACCATCCAGGACCATGATGATGAGGGGTCAAATGAGGAAAACCCCAGGGGATGAAGGATTATGCAAAGATAAGGGTTTTCAGGAAAGGTTGTTATGGTTCCTTTTGTTTATTTCTTCCTTTCTCTCGATACAACGTATATCTTAACACACTGCAAATATTGCATGAGATAAAAATATACTTATCTTAAACTATTTAAGTTTTCAGAGACTAAAGTGTAAGCATTGAATAAATCCATTTAGTATATGAACAACTCTTTGTTCAGCTACAATAATGACTAGGATTTAGTTAAACTTCTACCTACAATATAGAAAATATGACAATTCATTACCATTCAATTAAAGTAAAAAAAAAAACATGTTCAATGAAATTCTGTTTTTCATTAATACATATAGCCACACTAGTGGCGTTTTACTTTAATTGCAAACACATTACATTATTTTTTTTTTGGGCTGCTTCCAAGTTTAGACTAACCATCCAAGTGGAATTCCCAAGAATCTGAAATCCTGGTTATTCCACGTCTGAAACTGTGTCAAAGAAAACCGCTTCCAGAAAAACCCAGTGCCAATAATCACAACGACCACGCCATTACAATGACACTGAAATTTTCCAAAGCATGGAAAAAATGCAAAAACACGTCACGTAGTCCCGGCCATTGATTCAAGCTCAACAGAAGGTTGTATCCTCTTTCATGGTGTTGAGGATTGGCTTCCATGTCCATGTGGTAATCATGATTTAAGGCTATAAGGAATAGGGATGCATACAAATGTAGTCCCTGAAAATAGTTAGTCTTTATTCTTATTCATAATTTCCCCCTCCAGTACAATAGTAATCATAATCTGTTGTCTTGTTCCCTTGGCGATACGTTTGTTGAAGGGAAGTGCTTTATTTTTTAACTCTTTTTTTCTACTTTGATAAAAGGTGACAGCATTAAAAATATATACCTTTAATCTTATTTCTTAAGCTGAGACTTCTGTGTGAGCTTGGTTTGAGCTGAGCCAATCGTTCAGTTCCTCTTGGGACTGTCTTGGTGGATGACGAAATGAGATAAATGTAAATTGCAATGGCTACCTAAGTCAATATTGGGTTTTCACAAACAAAACCTTTTGTGTTTCTCACAAACCTTCTTTCACAAAGAAGGTTCTACACTATTGATACCGGCCAGTGAGTTTGCCCCATGTTTTCCCCTCCTCCGCTTCAATGTAAATTAAGCCAATTGGTTGATATCGATATACACACTTAAAGCCATTAGTCCACTAAATGATTTGTAACAGCAAGATTATTTGTAGCAACAATTTAATTAGCTCCAAATTCAATTGTTTACCCATGGACAAGAGGGTTATAGCTCACTCTCTTAACTGGACTGAGAATCTTCCCATTCAAGGGTAAAGATTAGTGCTTTTTGTATTTATGGGAAAATATCTTCTGAATTAGTTTTTCTGTTGTATGTGTGTGCATCTGTTGTTGCGTGTATGTGTCTGTATGTATGCCCTTGTATGCATGGATGTTTGTCTCTGTATTTTTTGTATTGTTGTGTGTCTCTCTGTTTATTGGTCTGTCTTTTTTAATGTGTCTGTATGTCTGCCTGTCTATATATATGTGTGTGTGTGTGTGTGCGTGTGCGTGTATGTCTCTGTGTGTGAGCAGCAGAGCATGGAGCACAACGCCACGTGCTGGGACCAGCCCACCATGGTGTCCAAGCCCTACTACAGGGTGGACCTGTTTCAACAGGCAGATGCAGGACGTCCTGCTCACCTCGCTGCTGGTCACCATCATAGAGAACAAGACAGTGGCGCACATCGGCACCTCCACGGGACGCCTGCTGCAGGTACGGCCACTCATCATCTAGCACACACCTTATCCAACGGGGACCGACAGTCAATATTTAGACACATGGCATTACAGAGCAGGGGTTAAATAGTGAATACAGAATCATGTCAATGAAGAGCAGGTTGGGGTTAGATATTGAATACAGATACTTGTAATTAAGGAGCAGGTAGGGGTGGATAGTGAATACATAGACATGTCATTAACGAGTATTTAGGGGTTAGATAGTGAATACAGATGCATGTTAGTGAGGAGCAGTTAGGGGTTAGATAGTGAGTACAGATACCTTTCATTAAGGAGGCAGGGAGGGGTTAGATAGTGGATACAGATGCATTTTATTAAGGAGCAATGGGGGGTTAGATAGTGAATACAGATGCACGTCAATGAGCAGGTAAATGTTAGACGGTGAATACAAAGACATGGCTTTGAGGAGCAGTAAGGAGTTAGATAGTGGATACAGATACATGTCAGTAGGCAGCAGGAGCGGTTGGACGTCCTGCCCCCTCGGACATGTGTTTCGTGTCGGCTGAGTGGTTGGCCGTCAAGCACTTGTAACAATGATTCATCTTCTGTGTGTGCACGTGTGACCGCGTTTGTGTGTGTGTCCTGGGTTGTGAAAGCTTGTGCTCACCAGATCCAGCCCAGTTATCTTTGCCAACTACTCGTTGGTGGAGAACCAGAGGGTGTCTTCCATCGCTCGCGGTGTACTCCTCAGAGTATCTGCTCTTTGTGGTCGGAGACAACAGTGAGGAACATCAGGGCGCTTATGTGTCTGATAAGAACACAATGAGGTTTCTGACACACCGCCTCCCATTCTTAACTGATATCCTTCATATTTTAAGGTACTGTTAATGGGAAAAGTATATTTTGTTTGTTTCTTATTAGCAACAAATAATACTGAAGTAGAGAATTACCATTGATATCAAAGGGGAAGAGGAATCCAATGTTAAAGTAACACTTTAGGAAATCGGTCACATTATCACCAATCAACTTATTGTTGTTAATTTGAAAATATATACTTAGCTTAATTTGTTAAAATTATTAATTAAATTAAATTGTTAAACATTAAGAGTGCTGTGAGTTGTTTACAACAAATTTGATGGTTCTGATTGGTCAAGGAGTATCTGGCGGACATATCAACAAATATCAAGCGTTAGTTTCAACAGTCAATAATCGTAAATGGCGTTTCTTTAGTAGTACAGCTTAGTAGCCACTGCTCCACTGCGTTTGAGAAGCGCTGTGTTTGAGAAGCGCTTCGTTACAGCAACAACAACAACAACATGTTAGATGTCCTTCAACAACCTCTCTTCTCTGGTGGTCCCTAGATGTTCCAGGTGCCCCAGCGGGGCCCCGGGTGCCAGCACTACCTGACCTGCGCTGTGTGCCTCATGGCCCCCAAGTTCATGGGCTGCGGCTGGTGCTCCGGGGGGTGCAGCTGGGAGGACGAGTGCAGCGTGCGCTGGAGGAACGAGTCGTGCCCTCCAGTGATAACCGGGGTGAGCCCGGTTAGACCTGCTCTGCTGCACAGGGAAACGCTGTCAATATTTATAATGCCTTACGCTGCCCGGAATGCAGTTTTGGCTCCCAGGCATTTTTACATCACATATTAATTTTTTTCAAGATATGGGTCACATCCCCAGTATTTGTTGTTTGATTTAAAAATAAATGCTGTATCTTTTGTTTACCGGCACAGTTCTTCCCGAAGACGGCGCCCCCTGATGGTCAGACGGAGCTCACGGTGTGCGGCTGGGAGTTCCAGTGTCCGTCCAAACCGGACATCACCTCCAGGACCCACCAAGTCAGGATCGGGCCCACGGCCTGCGCTGTGCAGCCCTCCAGGAGTAACAACACACAGTGAGCATCAGAAGCAACCTCCTCCCTTTACTTTAGGTAGCGACTGTTCAACCCTGGAGCATGGTTCCCTAGTGCCTTCTGTCCTACGATAGGATCAAAGATTAACGATTCAATGTCTTTATTCGTGACATGACCCGACCGTACACGCACTGGAGTGCAGGGACTACACAGACCGTACTGAAAAGGATTGAGAAAATATAGGAGATATATTTAATGTACAACCTTATATACATCACATAAATATGAATAATCTAGCCTTCTATCAATCTATCAGTCAAGTATTCAGAGTGCAAAAAAGGCCCAACCCATTGCCCTACCCCACTGGTGGAAAAAAGTCCCTCACTGTTAGCCTTGAAGTTGTGAAGGTATTTACCTTCTATTTCTTCGCGTTGACTCTCTTGCCCGGGCTTGCGCTGCATTACAACAAGTAGTTTTTTTTGCATGTGAGGATGCTAATTACTAAATGTGGTTGATTGCTCTGCTTTGCTGTGGCTTCCCTTTAGCTTGGTGTGCAAGATTCTCTCTGGGGCTATGGAGCTGTCCTAAAGCCCTCACGGTCAATGTGGAGGTGCATGAGGGGAAGGTGGACTGGCGATACTCCATCCAAGGAAAAGCAGAGATGCCTGGCTTCATGTTTGTGTAACGCTGAATCAACTAATCACTAATCGACAACGGTGGGATGAGGCTCAATGTCGATCTCTTCGAACACGGCCTCTTGTTTTCTAAGCTTGATTGGAGCGTCTAGCGGCCACAATCTCTGGAAGCAAAGGTCGACGTGATTGCTCTTTCTGAATGGCCCATGTTGAGTGATGTCACTCGATGCCGATTGAGATCAGCCAATCAGAAACGAGAACAAATTGACGAGGGATGATCTCTCAACGCTGACAGATGACGGTGTGTGAGACGGCTGGGCTTAATTTAGCCAATCAGAAACAGCGGTGCATCAACTGTGTTTTGTGCTGTCCAAATTGCTTGATGTGATTCCCTCATTCCTATGACTTCCTTGCAGATTCCGAACGTACACCCATATCCAGCCAAACTACGGACCCCGTGTCGGGGGCACGCTCATCACCATCACCGGGCCCCACCTGGATGCGGGCAAGACCAGGCGTGTCACGCTCAACGATCAGCACTGTCCTATTAAAAGGTGCTTCACTGCAACTGAGTTCCATCTCGTATCTCTCTGCTCTATTTGGCATGACGCTGCCTAACGACAGCATTCTTTTAAAACCATCATGGGTGGGGCGCGGTCACCTCTGGCGATGCAGAGGTTGTCACCTTGCAAGGTTGTCACCACTGTTGATGTGTGAACAGGTGATGAATTCAATTTTATTTTACTATTTTGTCCAAACGGTTTTGGGTTTCTTCCCAAAGCGTCCTTCCACTTAACTTACATAGAAGAAGCAGGTTGGGGAGAGGCATCCCAGCTCATTGCTGGCAGACTGTGGATATGGGGATCGACCGCCTGGGCCGACTACCAAGAACTGAAAGTGCCGGAGTGCGCCCGGTTTTCCATTCAGCTACAGAGATATTTCAATGAAGAGAAACTCAATCGCGAGTGGCAAGATAGAGCTTTCGCCTTTCAGAAGAGGATTTTAATAGTGTTTGCCAGTCTACACAGTGTTGAATAAAAACAGACACTTTGTCTAAAAATGTTGGTGTACCTATTCGGACATGATTCTCACCAGAAAATTGCAAGAATCATGCAAGATTAAACTTGTTTTTCCCACCTGCATGCTAGAAATGTTACTACTGCTGGCTGAGTTTCTGCTCACTTACCGTTCCCTGCACCCAGCTCCATGATTGTTTGAAACAAATATGAATTGAAAGAAAGTGAAAGGCTGCGACATTTGAGCTTGTCTGCTATCAGACTCGGATTAATCGGATCCAGATCCAAAGTCTGATTTGGTGAGACTTGAGACCTTGCTCCTGAGGGTTATAATAGCGCTCTATAAATGTGCTCCGTCGCCTCAGTGGATGTGTGGACTGACCGTGTTTCCTCCTCCCTCAGCGTCACACCCGCTATAGACGGCGCGTCCTCCATCATCTGCCTGTCCCAGCCAATCTCGGAGGTGCGGGACGTGCCCCTGAGCGTGTTCATCGACAGGTCCCCCGTGCCCACCACCAAGGTCTTCTACTACAAGGAGAACCCCGAGATCACCGCCGTCCTGCCCGACTGCAGCTTTGGACAGGTGAGGCCCTGGAGGTTTGCTGCGTCCTCTCGCTGCTGCCCAGCCCAAGTTTGACTCTCCCTCTCCAGTTGCTACTTGATGTCTGGGGACTTCATTTGTGTCTCTTGCAATGCCCAAAAAAATAACAGTTATTACTATGGTGACGGTTGAGATCGGTTGAGATCAGCTACTACATATTTGAGAAAATCGAATTGACAAAGTGAGTGATGTCACTCGACCTGAAGGCAAGTAAGATCAGCTAGTAATTAGTTTAGCAAATCAGACACAATGGCATCACCTGTGTATTATGCTGTCCAATCGCTTGATGTTAGTTCTTCATTCCTGCAGACTTTATTTTTGTGTCTTTATACAATTCCGAATGAAAAACTACTTCGATGAAAAACGAAATGTATGGTTTTGCTAGCCCAATACTTTCTCCAAAATAGTAAATATAGTTTTCTCTCTCTTTTTTGTCTCTGTAAACTTGCAGGGGTCCAAGATCGTGATCGAAGGGAAGAACCTGGATTCAGTTTACCGGACTGCTGTCCGCTTCAAGCCTGACGAGAGTCACCTGAGGCCTGTGTTCAGGGTAGGACCTCTAGCTCAACGTGGCCCTGTCACTGCCGGCCCCTGTTCCATTCCCACTTGGGCTGCCCATGATCAGAGTACCCTCACGTTATTGTAAACGCGCCTTGGATGAAGGCTTCCACCAAATCAAATTGATATATCTTTTTGGAAATCATCTCATATGTGAATAATGAATGGAGGATGGCACATTTTTTCATATCCATAATATCGTTTTTCATCATTTTCCCCATTCATCTGTGTCACATAAGCTGTTCTTTACTCTCTGTCCAGGAGTGCAAAGGGAAGTCCCTGCCAACCAAGATGGAGTGCCTGGCTCCTGAGTTCCCCCAGGACGAGACGGAGAAGAAGGGCAGCTCTCCTTCGACATGGACGGAGCAGTGGAGGCTGTGGAACGGAGAGTTTCTCCTACCACCCGTACGGCGAGCCCATCCCCTTCGAGACCGAGGGCCACGTGCTGAACCTCTACCCCGGGTTCGACGAAGTGTCCCTGCATGTAAGGCCCAGGCACTCACACAGGAACACACACACACACACACACCACACACACACACACGCACACACGCACACGCACACACACACGTGTGCAAACCTTGAAATGATCATTAGATTGCCCTTTACTGACGTCTCATTAATATTTGTCCTTAATTTAGATATCTTTAGTACATGAATAATTCCATACTAATGAATGCTTAATCTTTAAGTTTCTCTGCATTCGTATGTGATGTTATGTACTTGTGCGGAATAGAAAATCTCTGTGTGCCTCAAGTCATTAGTCAGTTACGTTCCTGACGTAATGTTATCCTTACAATTGGAACAGAACACACTGAAAGCCTCAGTGTTTAAGAAAGCCAACCTCGGCTACCCACACCGCCACTCTACACCCACAATTAAAAATACCAGAGTTTGACATGTCGGATTGCTATGAAATCCGTCTACCACCATCTCCTGTACCCAGCACCAGAAGCTGAACCTGGTGAGCTCCTGCATGACCATCATCATGACCGTGGCCGGGGTCAACTGTGACGCCAAGGTCCTGGACAACGAGATCACCTGCAGGATCCCCAAGAATATGACCATCCCCAGCGAAGGGCTGCCAGTGAAGGTGACCCCGTCGGAGAGGGGCCCTGTGACTGAGAGGACAGGCAGCTACACCCATCCTCTTAGCCCAGTGTCAAAGTTACACAAATGACACACAGTTATGCTTCATATGCACGATTTTTCAGCTTGAGCCGGCGTAAAATTACATGGATGACAGACAGATATGTAAAATATAAAAGACGTATCAATAATTGTGACCCAGTTGATTGGTGTCAACAAAATAAGTTTTGTTTTTTAATATTTAAAATGGGCTTGTGCCTTCATTGACAGGACAGTGAAGAAAGACAGTAAAGCAGGTTTGAGAAGGGAAGAATTTACACGTAGCATTGGACTACAGGTAGAATGGGACCAGGGTTGCTAAAAGGTGTATAACCTACATGGTTATATTGCCTTCAATACTGAAAATAATCCATTCAGGTAACACTTCAGAGCTCCGGTTTTTCCGACATCAAACATAGTGGTTGTTATCGTTAATAGGAATGAAATTATCGTAAAAGTGATGTTGACGTGCTTTGCACATATTGCAAAGCACATTATGCAATATGCTTTGTAGCGTTTTATATTTTCCTCTGATTACGGCAATATGTGGAATAGGGCAACTTCATTTTATTTACAAGCCAGTCTTCATGAATCTCTGTATCTCTTTATTTTTGGTGTTCAGCAGTGAGCCACAATATGCCTATCTTGCGTTGGGCATGCATATTTTTCTCCTCTCGAGTTACCTTGCAGCGTGAACTCAATGATGTCTAAAAAAAATTGAAACGTCCTTGTTTTGAGTTGTTTTGAACGCGGTAATAGCGCACTAGATCCTTGTTCCCTGATTAGAACCGACCACCTAGTGAGTTCCTATGGAGTACTGGTTGACCAAAATGAATCCCACATTCAGACTGAAGTTCTTCTGAAGAACGCCTATCATAACCAGCACCACACTCACTGTTCTCCCACCCTCTGGCTGCTCCAGATCTCCATCAACGGACAGATCCACAACGTGGGCACGGTGGTGAGGGTGAGCAACCACTACATGGTGGGCATCGTGCTGGGCATCCTGGCCGCGCTGGTGGCCGGCGCCGCGCTCGCTTTTGCCGTCATGAAGCACCTGAGGAAGAAGAAAGGTCAGTGTGATGCAGTCAGTGAGCCCCCGTTTCATGATACAGATGATGATGTTGATGAGTCATTACAAGCCCTTCCACAATGTGCCCCTTAGTGTCGTCACACATGGCAATGTCGACCTAGATGTATGATGGATAGATGAGCCTGCCAGCCTAGCCAATGGACTGTGCCAAGTGGAAGTGCTGATCTGTTCTGATCTATTTGGTTGGACCTCTCTCACTATAGGGTCGATTTGAACATAATTATCATAGCATATTTCATTTAGACATAAGATCAAGGGCCTTTAAAACCGACGTTGTCCATGTTGTTCTTCTCTTTAAATTGACCCTTGAGGGACAAATAAAGTATTTGAATTGAATTGACTTTGACCAGAGCAGCTTTGGCCGTCGCCTGTGATTAGACGAGGACCTTCTTGACTGGAACATCCTCTCCGACACTGCCAGGAGCGTGGGTAGGCGGCAGAGACTTGTACTTTGGTTAATGATTGCTGATGCACTGCAATATTGTTTCAGCCTCCATGGTGGAGACTCGTCTGGGCCTTAACCCTAACCACTCTGGCACCAACAATGGGGACATGTCCCCCGTGGGAGACTACCGCAGAGGTTAGACACCCAACACACATTGTCAGCAGTCATTTTAATCATTTAGCAGATGTTTTTGAAGGCCTCAAAATGACCGTTTTTTTACGAAGGAGTATGGGAGTTAGGGCAACTTGGTTGAGGATGCAAAAACGTAGGCAGCGGACATTGGGGATTGAACCCAGAACCTTTTTGCTGAGAGTCTAGGAACATAGCAACCTCACTACCACCCTGCTCTTGTTCTTTTAAACATATTTTCATTGGTGAGAATGGACTATTCCAGGGTATCAGGTCACCACCTCCCACCCTGCTGTTGTAAAAATGTAAGGGCATGACACTCCATCGCTAACGTGAGTTTGCTTATTATCACCACAACAAAGAAGTTACTTTTACCGCCTGAATGTGGACTTGTGAAACATCATCACAAAATAATTAAACTTGACACTAATAATATCAGAATCCAACATCTTCAAGCTTCATCAGAAACAAGGCTCCCTCTATCTTATGGCTCCTACCAGTGGCCTCGATCGCTCCTTCCTCCTCCATGTCTGGCACCGTGGTCTTCTCCGGCATGGCCTACGCCGCAGGCGGGGTGGACCCCACCCTGGCCCCCCTTATGCCTGCAGAGAAGATCTCCATCTCCAGCTTCAGACCGGAGCTCCTGGAGGAGGTGAAGGACGTGCTCATCCCGGCCCAGATGCTGGTGGTCCAGCGCCACCGCATCATAGGGAAGGGTGAGGAGAGCTGGCATGCTCCTAGCTACCAACGCACATACACAACTATGAACACTGGACACTGGCAATTCTCTGGATATCCACTGCTTTTACTTCAATCACTTATCAACTACATTGACCTGTGCATTTCGGTTTTATTCCAAAAAATATAATAAAAATCAATTAATTTATTACCTTTTGTCTTAGCATGAAAATGCAATCTTACAGACTACTTTAAAAATTACCATGAAACACTCTGACTTCGAATAAACTATACAAATTAAGAAACAAATTAAGTAAAGTTAAGAAAATCTCTGGGGCATTCCCGTGGAACGCTGCCGGGGACCTGGGGGTACAGCTGGGGGCTGTCAACTGAAAACAGGATATTCCAAATACGACAGCAGTATATACAACCAGTATGTTCCTTAAGCGTCTATTTGCTCCGTCACTCCTCCAGGCCACTTTGGCACTGTGTACCACGGCTACTTCACAGACTACAACAACAGAGAGATCCACTGCGCTGTTAAGTCTTTGAACAGTAAGTATCGCCTGCCTGGCTATTGTCTAATGATGCAAAAGAGGCACAGGAAGCACTGGGCAAGTGTTTGTTTAGTGGCAAGTGTAGAGATCACCATGGTACCATCTGAGTAAATAAAGGCACCACACGCAGACCCCATACACTTCTATCATCTTTTGGAAATTGTTGAATGTGTGACACAGAAAACATAACAAGGGAATGTGCATGAAAACATCTCTCTCACTTTCTCTGCTTTCTCTCACTTCCCCTTTCTCTTTGACCCCGGTCTTTTCCTGTCACACTCGTTCCTCCTTTTGTCTCGCTGTCTCTCTCTGTTGTGATCTGTGTCTCTCCTTTAGTGTGACAGTACTAAAATTACCCTCGCTTTATTTGTCTGCCTGCATGCGTGTGATTGTGTTTTGTGTGTGTCGACTCGTGTGTGTGTGTATGTGCATATGCGCATATGTGCCTGCATATGGGCGTATGTGTGTTTGGGTGCCTGTGTGCATGTGTCTGTTTGTGTTGGGCTTTGTGTGTGTGTTTGTGTGTGTGTGTGTTTGTGTACCTTTGTGCACACACACCCACACACACATGTTTATCTGTGTGTGTGTGTGTGTGTGTGTGTGTGTGTGTGTGTGTGCCTGTGTGTGCCTGTGTGTGTGCCTGTGTGTGTGCTGCGGTATCAGGGATCACAGACGTGGAGGAGGTGGAGCAGTTCCTAAAGGAGGGCATCATCATGAAGGGCTTCCACCACACCAACGTGTTGTCTCTGCTGGGCATCCTGCTGCCGGAGGAAGGGCTCCCCCTGGTGGTGCTGCCCTACATGAAGCACGGGGACCTGCGGCACTTCATACGCTGCGAAAAGAGGGTAGGCCTTTTGTTTTAAAGCATTTTTGTTAAACTCTGAACTACTACAAAACCTGTCCTCTTTTGAACCAACAATTCTTGTTTGTTGAAGTCTTGTTATCGAGACAACACAAGATACATTTATGCATGAGAAATAAGGAAAATAGAAGACATCTAATTCATTACTTATTTATACGATTTATTGTTTTTTCCCAGAATCCAACAGTGAAGGACCTGATAGGCTTCGGCCTCCAGGTTGCCACGGGGATGGAGTATTTGGCTCAGAAGAAGTTTGTACACAGAGACCTGGCCGCACGCAACTGCATGTAAGTCAGGGAACAGATATCCGAAAATGAAAGTGAAAATATGGGAAGGGTGTGGGCAGGACAGTAGTGGCTAGTGGTGTTTGACACGAGGTTCTGGGATTTATCCCACAAAGAGTCTGCAGCCTAACATGTAAGGATCCTGAGTTTGGATGCCTTACCTCTACCTCTATTGTATCTTAATCCACAGTAGTATATATTTCTATATTTTCTATTAGTCTATATTTGAATAGAAGCCACTTCTAAATGGCTGAATACTAAATAGCAATGATTGTTTTGATTTGTCAGACCTTTAGAAATGTGGAAATGATTCATTGGATCCCCTATGAATGATACTTCATGGTCAGGTTGGACGAGTCGTACACGGTGAAGGTGGCGGACTTCGGCATGGCGCGGGATGTGTTTGACAAGGAGTACTACAGCGTTCAGGACCACAGGAAGGCCAAGCTGCCGGTAAAGTGGATGGCCATCGAGAGTCTGCAGACCCAGAAATTCACCTCCAAATCAGACGTGGTGAGCCGGTCGACACCACCCTATCCATTCTGTCGCAACAGATAGATTTGAGTTGTCCATTCAACCACACACTAGGAATTGTATAAAACACACTCGTAATTGTTTTTACACATGCTATTGTTGCTATATCCAGGTTATATTAGATCCATACATGAGGTTTTATGTCATAGACTGGTCATTCAATACATAGTATTACATTGCAGGATATAGTACTGGCTAGGGTTGGCTTCATCTCCCAGTGTCTGCAGTCTACCTCGTAGGCATCCAGGCGAATGAACCTCTCCTTCAGGACATAGAACTCAGTGTAAGTCATAGCAGATGTAATAACTTAATGGTACATATGGTTGCCTCACGCAGTGGTCGTTTGGTGTGCTGATGTGGGAGATGCTGACGAGAGGAGCTAGCCCTTACCCGGAGGTGGACCCTATGACATCACACACTACCTGCTGAAGGGCAGGCGGCTGCCCCAGCCCCAGTACTGTCCGGACTCACTGTGAGTGTTCATCAACAAACCACAACACTGTGGAGCACAGCTTCCACTGCAGCCACTGGCGGTCTAGTGTTCTATTAACATAAGGAGGGAGAGAGCGGCTCTTTCAGGGTCGGGACCATCGACCTGCAAGGTTTAAACTGTAACGCGTTGCGTCTGTGCGTGGTTAATGATCAGTGCTATCATTACCGCCAACATTACATGCACACATGCTTTTCTACCTCGTATTTCTAGAAAATAACTTCAGTGCCATTATAATCAATATATCATTAGTCAAAACTTTATTGTTTTAGGAATGACCTTCTATTAATTTTTTCAACTGACCCCTGAGAACAATTTCAAATGGAAGATTTTAATTCATATTCAGTATCTTGCTGCCCAAGTTAGTTTCCCATTGTCCTCTCTCTCTCTCCCCTACTCTCTCCCTCTCTCTCTGTCTTTTTCTTTGTCGCTCGGCCTCTCTCTCTCCACCAGATACTCAATCATGCTGCAGTGCTGGGACCCGGACTCTGAGCTGCGGCCCAGCTTCGCCACGCTTGTCTTCTCGGTGCTCAGCATCCTGTCTGTTCTGGAGGGAGAGCACTACATCAGCCTGAAGGTCACCTACGTCAACCTGGACCAGCCGCGGCCTTACCCCGCCCTCACCGAGTCTGCAGACGAGTGCAGCTCCTCGGACGATGGAGACAAAGGCTCTGTTTCCTCCTAGTATCCTCCTCCTCCTCCTCCTCCTCCTCCTCCTTACCTGCTGGTAACCAAACTAGTGGGGTTGTTCAAGCACCTTGGAGTTACAGGTCTTTATGCTCTGGCGGTGCTAAAGAGATCAACTAGCTGGGGATAATACTGTGTGTGTGTGTGTGTGTGTGTGTGTGTGTGTGTGTGTGTGTGTGTGTGTGTGTGTGTGTGTGTGTGTGTGTGTGTGTGTGTGTGTGTGTGTGTGTGTGTGTGGTGTGTGTGTGCGTGCAACTGTGTTTGTGCTTGTCTGTTTCCATGTGTGTGCAAGTATGGGTAAATGCCGGGTACTCCATGCATATGTGTGTTTGTATAAGTGCTTCTGTGCGTGTGTGTGTGTGTGTGTACATATTCTTGATAGCTCATACAAATGTGTGTGCATGTCAGAATTTGTGTGTATGTGTGTCTGTGTGCAAGTGTGTTTGTGTGTATGCGCAAATGTGTGTGTAAACGTGTAAGCATTTGTGTGTCTGTCTGAGCATGTATGTGTGCGTCTGTGTGTGTGTGTGTATGTGCATGCGTGTGCCTAAGTGTGTACATCAGTGTGATTGTGTATAGGAGACAGCTGGTCAGTCGAAGACATATTCCTAATACAGTGGATCACTGAAAACTAAGTAGAGATTTGCTGCAATTAACATCACAACATAGTGACCTGTTACAGTCGCACCTACCATTTGTATCTCACCATTGGATATCCCCAATGCTGCTTGTATTCGGTACAATGTCTTTACCATAGAGTGTAATAAATGAACATATTTATTTGTTTATATAATCAAGTTTGTGGTGTGACACCCAAGGACAATAAATGATTTACTAAAACTCTCACATTACCTCAGGAATAACAGGTCCTCTGATGAACAGAAGGTTGCTCATTCAGTTCATGGTTTAATTCTGCCTCAGTCTTAAGAAAGCATGCTATCTATATCTGCAGGGGGTTGACTTGCTTCATTGACAATGGCGTCTGTGTTCATTTGTGTCTTATAAAGGTCATACCTTTGTGGCTGTAAAGTTTAGAAAAACTGTATAAATAAAATGTACATTATTTGTGTGCAACACATTTTCGAAGCAATTAAAACATAATGTGCAACTGCCAGAGGGAAAGGTTAACTCCAGTTTCCAAACCGTCCAATAGAGGTCAGTATTTATTCACATTGTCGCTACACCGATCACGATGGACACTTCAGAAACGTCTTCCTGACATTAGAGCGCGACCACACGAGAGGCTGTGAGACGTGTCTTTACCCACGATGATGTTGTAAGACAAGGGTGGCAAGATGTCTTTGAAGTCGAATATGAGTTTTTAAATACAACCCTAAAATTAATTCATAAGCCTTTCCTATCTTTTCTTAGTTAGGCCTACTTTAGATGTGCTTAGTTAGATTAGTTTTACAACATTTTAATGAGGTCCCAGGCCTTTGATACTTTGGTCCTATTCAAACATATTGTTTGTGGCCTCACAGTGTAATATCATTTTAATTGATGTTAATAAATAACCTGGAATCGCAGCCCACCAAAATCCCTCTACTCCACTCTTAAATATATTAGAAATCCTCCAGAAGAAGTTGGTGAGCTGTAGAATACCACAAAACAAGCACATTCCCCCTCAACAAAACCAAAATAACAGGGAGGAAGGGAAACAAGTAGAAAGTTTTTGCTTTGGTTTTTCATCGTCAAACAACAAAAGCTCATCCCCTGGTGGCGAGGCCTTTGATATGCGCTGAGAAAGAGAGTGTGTATGTGTGTGTATGTGCAAGTGTGGGTGTGCGTGTGTACCGTAGTTATATATTGTATGTGTGTGTAGTTATATTGTGTGCATGTGTCTACACTGTAGTTCTAGTGTGTGAGAGTGTAGCATCTCTATGTGATGTGAGCGCAGGGTACATTCCTCAGGGTGCATACCCCTCTCTCGCCATGTCTCTCTCTCTCTCTCCCTCCCTCCCTCTCTCTCTCTCTCCCTCTCTCTCTCTCCTCTCTCTCTCTCTCTCTCTTCTCTCTCTCTCTCTCTCTCTCTCTCTCTCTCTCTCTCTCCTTATCTCATGCACTCCCCTGCTTCCTCTGGTGCTGTGGTGCAGCCCCGGTTGTAACAGGGCAGCACCTGTGAAGACGGCTGCCAGCTGTGTCCACCCTTCCTCAGCCCACATCCTCTTGATGGGTTCCATAAGGGGTCGGGCTTTCTTTGGGCCATGGGATGTTCATCTGCTCATCATTATTAGCAAAATTACACTGGATTGTGTTATTTTGCATTGAATTGGTGGATCAGCAGATGCTTGAGATACTGCGGCCACCTTTGGTCTCTTGGGAATAGCGATGCAATCTCAGATGTGTGCCTTTTCCTGCTGTGCTTGTGATTTGTTTTTGTCTTACAGTAATTCTAGGAAGATGGGATGTAATGCATTTGCATTTTTGGACATCTGAACTATATCGTAGTTAATAGCCACAGAAAAATATTCGATTAATTGCAAACTGTTGGTTTGTAACAGAGAGACTTCCAGACACATTTTAATTGAATCGAATGTTAAAATGTCACTCTTTAAATGGTTTTATAGCAAATCTCCAGACAAAGTCAAAACTCTCCAGACTCTTCTTCAGGTGTAAAAATGCGAGGGAGGAAGAGATATCCATATAGTCCAAATCCATCCTGGCTTCTTCAAAATAATTGCCTCAAGATGTTTCTGGAAAGGATTTGGTTTGTGTACGCTACCTTTGTCCTTATAGGAAACGTTGCGAGGTGTCAAAATTGCAGGTGCTGCCGGATTATTTTATGTTAATTTTGCCGATCGAGGCAAGACAATGGCACCTACTGTTGCCTGGCAACTTTGAGAAGGTGGGATTCTAGGTGTGAAAGAGTTGGTATGCTTATCCTTTTCTCATGACAAAGAAGCCCAAAGCAAAGCGTTCTCCAGATGTACAAACAAACAATTTATTACCTTCTCCGTATGATAAGCAGGCCAGCTTAGTGGATTGTAGATGGAGGCAAGGAGGAAGAGGATCTATTATCTCATAGCTGTTGGCTCTCAGTCTGATAGCATACTTGACATCTTGGGACATAATGTGCCTCTGCTTCGGGAGGCTATGTAGAGTTTGTTGTAGGTTATAACTAGAAAACTAAGAAGCTGAGAACAGAACATAAATAAATATGAGGAAAGATGCAATAAAAGATGCATGTGCATATATTACCTAGTTGCATGGAGCATATATTAATATAACAAAGAGAAAAAAAATGTGATTAGGAGTAGTAACTCTAGGAACTCTATCCACTCCATATAGACATGCTCAACTCAACATTTGCAACCTGTATGTCAAGCTAATGCTACTGCATACATGTATGTAGGTATTTATTAGTGCTTGTAATTAACTGATAAACCACTGAATGGAACTCTCCCTCCCCAGCCAGAGAGAAATACTTTGTTCGCTCGCAGTCAGATTTCTCTATTGCCTCGAAAAATAACAACCGAAAAATGGTCACCTTAGAGAGTTCTGGTCCGCCTCTTTGATTCAAGCCATTAATAATTCAACAAAGGCATTCAATTCATCGTCAGGGACCAAATAATTGAATAGTATAAAAATAAAAGATAAATACCTTTTTTCCCTATAGTGAGGGAGATTTGCTCTGACACACTGGTATGTGGTCTGCTACTTTGGTGATGGACTTGAAACATTATGTTGAAAAATGTATTTATACTTTTTTAAGGTCAAGGAGTAATGCCCTATCTGAGGTAAACTAAGCAAGCAAATACTTCCTCTTCCCTTCATTTACATAAATTAACTCAAAACGCTTTGGGGACTTGCAACTACTTCTTTCTTGAATTGTTTAACATAATATTTGACCCTCTCCAATTTCCAGCTTTTACACTCCAACCCTGATGAAAATTGGTGTCGATTGGCCAGTTCTGGTCTGAGGAAAAATTGTGGAAATATTCTGGATTTCTTGGGGCTTTATTTCAATCCCAGGTAGGAGATTTGTGTGTAGATTGGACATTTTTGGTGTAAAAGTTTAGATTTAAATTGGAAAAAAAATCTGATGCAGATACGACATTTGGGTGTAGATGTGAAGTATGGATTTAGATGCTAAATTTTTCTTGTAACTGGAGATTTTGGTGTAGTTGGAGAATGCGGGGCCGAAGCTATTCGGCTGATCTTCTTGGCTCGCTGGCCGTCGGTTTTCATGGCCATGTTCTGGTTGAAGACGGAAGAGCGGACTAATGATTGCCTGGCGTCATTCAACTTTGTACATCAGGTGCCAGGGCTGGCCATGCGACGTCCCTGGGTAGCAGTACATTATAAACAGGATGCAGTCTTGATGGAGCCCTTCAGGTCCACTCACATCTCCCTCTGTGTGGGAGGGCTGAGAGCTGCCGTTTAAATCAGTGAGGTGTGTGAGCTCCCTCTGACAGGGCCCTGAGGGGCACTTCCGGGGACTTGTTTGCCATGATGGAGCGGCCCTGTGGAGAGCCCCACACTAGCGGGGCTTCTGACACCATCGCTTTATGCACTGACCGGAAGGCCAAGAGGGATAAGATCATCAAGTATTTAACTATTTAGTCATTTACACTTTCATCCATAGTACCCTACAATAAATGCATGATTCAGCTGCAGCTCATCAAGGCGCAGTGATAGGCTTACACACCGCACTCGAGGGGTGCTACAGGTAGGCTGCGGACATTGGGGATCGAACCTGGTCCCTTTAGCTGAGTCATCCAACACGCTGGCCACTACACTGCTCTATTTTACTCTCAGGTGTTACTGATCAGAACTTAATCGCCATGCATTGTCAAGCGAGGTTAGATACTAAAACCATTAAAATGATAAATCATCAGGAGACCTTTAGTTTATTGACTGCAGTTGGATGTGGGAGAGAAGTGTTTGTTACACAATGTAGTATATGCCTGTGACTGACTTTCAATGGTACCTCTCCAGGATGCTACTGCTGCTGGATTCATTAAGGTGGGGTGGGTCCTGTGTTGTCTGTGAGGCAGGTTACTCTGAGCTGCTGCATCGTCAAGTTTCCAAACTTGTGTTGTCATTTATTGACCTATTAAGAACTATACTGCCTTATTATGTAACAGCCATGTTGCTTTCTCTCTCTCTCTCTCTCTTCTCCTCTCTCTCTCTCTCTCTCTCTCTCTCTCTCTCTCTCCTCTCCTCTCTCTCTCTCTCTCCTCTCTCTCTCTCTCTCTCTCTCTCTCTCTCTCTCACACACACTTTGGTAGTATATGGATCCATCCCTGCTGGAGAACAATACTTTGCACATATGTTTGAAACACAGAGTTTATGATGTAGCGTCTCTTTTGACATCTGAATTTAGCAAAGTTTCTCTTGCTTTTTTTCTTGAGCAAGGCATAACAAGTCCTAACAGTCTCATACTCCTGAATAACAGCGGTATCATATATTAAAGGCATGTTTTATATAGTTTTGTTCTCGTTGCCTTAGAATTTGCCTTTTATGCCCATTATGTACATAGGGAGAGGGTCCTTTTCAACCAAGGCCGCAATGTTGCCCCCTATGTTACAGTTACCCCTAATGACAAACGGCATTTAAGAGATTGCTTTAAATTTCTTTGAAAAAGAACTGCAGGAAGGAGAGGGGCATGCTATTCCCATGCCTACAACCCATTTGTGATACTTTTATAGTAAAGTTCTTGTGTAGGAATGTTATAATGATCAATTATGTATATGAAATGTGCCATTCACAGTGGCATCATGCTATGGGCCCTATCTTGCACCCAGGGCAATTTAATTTCTACACCGATGCATGTATCGTTGCTAGGTTGCATCCGGTGCAAAGCTGATTTCCCCCCATTTTTCCCCGCGTGTCGGCAAAAAGCAGAGGCGTGTTCCGGCGCAAATGATACATGGTGCTATCTTACAGATAGATAAAGCTGTTGGTGTTGCTATTTTGACGTAGGACTATGGCAGGTCGGAACTGCAACATAAGCTTACACCCCAGTAGGCTATACACAGCACAAACATGCATATGATTTGCATACTTTTAAATCAATGCATCTGCAAACACCGTACGGCAAACACATATTTTCTTGACACAGACATCTGCAAACACATGCAAACTAAACACATAACGCATAATACAGTCCATGGCAATATATATTAACGGGGGGACACATGCATATTAGGAAGACAAGTCTATAACGATAATGTGTACAATACTGGTACGAAACGATGTTTGTTAATTTATTGCTGCATATCATTAAATAGGCCCAAAGTTGCTGCCTAGCGTCGGCCAAGAAGAACACAGTCAGGTCTTAAGGAAAGGTAATTCCGCGCCCCATACACCGCACGCCTCAGAGAGCTGCCTTTATTTAACACTACGAACAGAACAGAAACACGGCACACCTGACCAACACACACAAAACTCTCACTAATGGTCCCGATCACACTACACATCACAGTTAACACACAAACGATAAAGACCCCAAACCCGTTAACCCCACCCTAACAACAAAAAACAAGTTGACAAAAGGCAATAAAACCACTTTTCCCCAACCAGCATCTCGGATCCCCAGAATCCCCGGCGCATCCCCCGCAGGAGTCACCACAATATGTGTGTTAAGTTTTCTTTGCTGAAATTTACATGACAACTCAGTATTTCTGAGTCGTCATGAATGAAAACGCTATTCCATGTGGGAATTAGACCCTTAGGCCATAAACGGAGCCATTTGAAGTTCATGTGGTCATGCATCTGCCTGATCGGAGACTGCAAATGCGCTGTCAAAATATCAACTCGTCAGGTTCAAATGCGCTCATGGCTCTTAAAGTGGATGGGAGATGGCACTCTCATTGGTTTATTGCACGTTACGCCCAAACCACACATACGGGTAATTAGGCTACTTCAGGGCAACCCTTTTTAGATTTGCATCGGGCGCAAGATTCATTTATCCGCCGCTATAATAGCAACATCGCCATAGAACCGCTCACAAAGCTGCTTGCATTTGGCGCTTCCCACTTGCGTTTCTGACCGTTAAAATAGGGCCCTATAAGTGTCTTAACCCTGTCTCGGATGCTAGCAGGTGAAGACTATCTTATTTCCATCCTTTCACAATCAAACAAAATATCCTATGACTTAACAGGTTTCAAATATAAATTAAAGCTGCAAGCAGCATTTTAAGGATGCCAAGACTAAAGCAGAGCAATACGACCCTGACAGACCATTAAGACCCTGACGCAGACCTTGAAGAATCCTGATAGACCATTAAGACCGTGACGCAGACCATAAAGACCCTGATGAAGACCATTAAGACCTTTTTTGTTTGTATACGGTTGACAACGCTGGAATAGCCTCAGCTTGGATCTGGTGATGGGTGAACAAACTTTCATGACCGTATGTCAAAAGGCTGAGGAGTTAATGGTCTTTTGATCGCTTTAGCGCCCCCTATCTACTTTGATGTACTTTAGCCTGGTTAACCATGACCAATGCTTCTTTTAGAACACCAAGTTTGGTGATGATTGACTCAAGTTAACCCAATCTTTAGTAACCTAACCTTGATTGGGCTAATATGGACGTCCATCCGGCATTTTGTTACAGGTTCTTGGTTTCCTAGGAACATGTCCTCAACATTATGAGAGACAAATTTCTACAGGATTTCATGACAGTAAGGGAAAGGGTCAGAAAATATGGCCGTCCAAAGTAAGCATGTTCAGAGAGGTTCATGTTGACCAATGTGCCTTTGACTAAATTAAGTTTGATGGTGATTGGTTTAAGTTAACCATGCCTTTTGGCATTAAGTTACATTTTGACGATTTTGAGCCTCTGGAGGCCATGTTGTTTCTTTCAATCTACTTCTTTTACTTGAGCCGCTGAAACTTTGGTCCCCAACAGCCACTAAGTTGGTCCCTATCAAATCAAATATTCTGTCTATGAACTGTGGTGATTTTAGTCACAGGCCATGGAAATTTAGATGCCACGCCCTAGTGGAAAATACGTGGACTTGATCTTGTTCACAATTTGATTCTCAACAACTTTTGTGTTGGATCAAGATCATAGGTGTCCATTTTAATGTTGCTGTAAGCATTTAAGTCTTTACACGTCTTAAACCACACCCTTTTAAGAAGTCAATGGCTCCTGGGTGCTTTTATCTTTATTGCACAGACTTCGGTTTATCTCAGATTGCAGACATTGGTCTATAGATGATATGTGCTAAAGGATTTTTGTCTAAGTCAAAAGACCAAAAGACCTAGGATCCTTAGGGAATTTAGTATTTTTAATAAAGTTAAAGATGGGCGTAAATCTATCCAAAGAAAGACATAGGTTCTTGAGGCAGATTTGTTCACCATGATGATATGCAAGTGTGGGCAAAGTTTCATGACTGAGTGTAAATCAAAGGGGTCACGAGCTATGCATGTTCAAAGTTTGCATTTTTGGACGCGCATGTGGTTTGGCTGAAGAAGAATAAAAAAAAGCTATATTCCCTGGTGCCTGATTCGTATCCTAAACAACAATGTGCTATACACACACACACACATGCTCCGCAATATCTTTATGTGTTTCCTGACATCCGTATTTCATTAATAAGCCAATAGCTGCCTGCAGCATCTGTGTCATGAACACGTTCACAGAATGTGATGCTATTCAATCCTATTGCTGAATAATTGATCCACTCTTGCATTTACGTAGCCATTCAACATCTCATTGGCTTCTGCCTGGCCTAAAGGTCTAACATGCTCTTTTGTTTGGCCAACAGTGTCCGAATGGGTTCACTGAGAACGCATTCCAGGGAACTAATAGGACAAGGAGAGCACTCGCCACAGCGCAGCTTGGGCCATTTTCCTGTTCAGCTTGTTATTGTATTTTCCTATTATGCTGCGGCAAATTATATGATAAGTCATCTTCAGTCCTTTTCGGTAAGTTCTGCCTCAGGTTTGAATAGGAGAACCCTAGCCTAGGACATAATGGCAGCAGAAACCTCTGGTATTTAGCTGTGCTTTATAATTGCCATAAAAGAGTATTCAAAGCCTTCATTGACTGTGGCATTTGCTGAGGCAGGATTTTCACTCTTTTGCCCTCTCTGGTCAGAGAGATTGCTTGATTAATGGAGAAGCACAATCTGCTAACATCCATATTATCATGGCTGTTTATCGCAGCCAAAGCGTGCCTTTTTTAACATATTAGACTCTGGAAGCATTGCTATTGTCACTGATTCTTCGAGTCGGAAAAGCTTTTGAGGCTTTACCAGGATTTGCAGAACACAAGCCCCAAATCACTGTGTAACCCCAGTGGGAACTCAAAGATCCGGAATCCAAATGCATTTAGCATTACAGCCGTTGTGGCTCTTTCACTTTAATCAAAAGATGAGCAAGAAATGATGTGTATAACCCTTCCCTTCTCTAGCAGCAGGATTATATGCCCCCTGCACAAAGGAAGACATAGCATATACTCCTCCCTGAGGGGAATATCCAATGGTAGGAATATACCATACACCGACCTTATACAGCCCTATACATTAATGTATACAGGCCCATTATTTCTCCATACGTATTTTGTAGATTAGATCTCAACAATGACTCATTTAGCCTTATCGCTACTCTGTATTAGGCGTTGATTACGCCGGGGACGCTGGGGACACGTCCCCACCAGATTTCGTCAAGATTCATTTTGTACACACAAAAAATAAATAAATAATCGAGTTGAATAATTATTGATTATTACACGGGGTCCTCTCAATGCCGTGGAACGCTCCGTTCACTTGCATGGGCTCTTCACAACCTCCGGCTGTGAATTATATTTGATAATTCACCGTTGCTAAGTATAATTGACCGCTGTCAAGGAAAACAAAGGACATTTTGCCTCTATTGACATCTTCGGTATCACTCCTCAAGTAGTCCGGTAATTTTTCAACCCCAGCGTTTTCGTCTAAGTGACGTCAACATCTTTGGCGGTCTATTTCTCAGCTGATCAACACTACAAATGCTGGTAACAAATAAATTGTAAAAAGACACACCATGTGAAGTCAAAAATAAGCCCCTTCAGGGCGAAGCAAGACATCTTTGCTGCGCGTCGGTGTCCTGTTCGCCCTGTCGGGGCTTATTTTACCGATAATGACCGGCGTTCTATACATTATGCCTTACTTACCTGTGGTCGGACCCACCTAGGGACTTACCTACACTTCTACGTTTTTTTACTTTATATAATCTTACTCTTTCCCTTAAGGAAAGGCATTGCCTGGCTTTAACACATGAAAAAACTGCTTCAAAATGTAATGTGAGACGAGGAGTGATGATTGCGCTACTTTTACTTCTGTCTGGAGATGTGCAATCAAACCCTGGTCCTGAATTGCAATGTATCCAGACTCCCGCTGATTTAAATTTAATGTCTGGTCTCAAATGTATTCATCTTAATGTGCGCAGCTTAGTACCAAAGATGGACATGGTCAGAATTTGGGTTAAATCAACAGATGCAGACATTGTGGTCATCTCAGAAGCTTGGCTGACAAAATCTATTACAAATGAAGACATTAGCATACTCGGATACAATGTTTATCGTAGTGATAGGCCCAAGAAAGGCGGTGGTGTAGCCATTTTCGTTAAATCAAGATTTGATGCTTCAATTGTTCTGTCTGAGTCTATCTCTAAGCAATTTTAATTTTTGGCATTGAAGGTGGAAATAGCAAAGTCCCTCTCTATGACTGTTGTCGGGTGCTATAGGCCTCCCTCTGCCACAAAGGAGGCATTATCGTCATTGCAGCATCTTTTGTCCAAATTAAATTATAATGAGCTTTTAATGGCTGGAGATCTGAATTGGGATTAGCTAAATGCAGTTGCGGATGAATTTAAATCTTTCTGTGACTCTATCAATCTTATCCAGCTGGTCAACCTACCTACAAGGTCAAATCTTAAAAATTCTGAAAAGTCCACTTTGATTGATCTAATTCTAAAAAATGGTCCTCATAAATTCTTATCCTTTGGAGTTTTCTGCAATGATTTGATTGATCATTGTGTTGTTGCTACTTGCAGGGACACAAAAATCCCCAAACGTAAACCACGCATTATTTTCAAGAGGAATTTAAAAATATTTAATAAACAGGCTTTTCATAATTTCCATCTTTGGTAAATTGGGGGCACATAGGTCTTTTGCCGGATGTGGAGTTAGCTTGGACATTCTTTAAGGAGCACTTTGTGAAAATTGTAAATAAACATGCCCCCATCGGGAAATTCAGGGTTAAGGGACGAGATAATCCCTGGTTTTCCCCAGAGTTGTCAGATACCATCCATCAACGTAATGTGGCATGGGCCAAAACCAGAAAAAGTGATTTTGGCTCTGACTGGTCTATTTTCAGGCAACTAAGGAACAAATGCACTACTCTTATTAAAAAGGCTAAATCTGAATATTACTTATCTGTCACAACTGAGAACCTTAATAATCCACAGCAATTTTGGAAAGTAATTAAATCTATATCTGTAAGTAAATGTCCTCAGGTTCTTCCGACATTTGTTCTGAAAGACTCGGTCCCAGTCTATGATAGAACTGAGGTTCTAAATTGTTTTAACAGTAATTTTGTATCATCTGGTTCTTTATTTGAATCTATGGGAGCTGCCACTGTGTCTCCCTGCACAGAAGCTCCAAGGTTTTCAGGAGAAACCTTTAATTTCTTACCTTTTACTGTGCAGCAAGTGCATCAAGCCCTCAAAACGTTGGATAGCAGAAAATCCCCTGGACCTGATGCAATAGAGCCCTACTTTTTAAAAATAGCAGCTGATTTTGTAGCACAGCCTCTTACAATCCTATTTTAATCTCTCAATTGAAAACAAAGAAATTCCATCTGTTTGGAAGTCAGCTTTTGTTACCCCCTTATTAAAAGGAGGTGATCCAGCAGCTTTAACCAATTACAGGCCAATATCAAATCTGTGTGCCTTGTCAAAAATTCTTGAATCTCTTGTGTGTGATCAGTTAAAAGAGTTTCTAACATTCAATGATCTTCTCTCAAAACTGCAATCAGGCTTCAGGAAAAAACACAGTACCATCACTGCAGCTACAAAAGTGATCAATGATATGTTAGTTGCTCTTGATAAATAGCAGCACTGTGCTTCACTTTTTATTGATCTGTCAAAGGCTTTTGACACTGTGGACCATGCTGTTTTAAAGCATAGGCTTTTTTGCTTGGGTTTGTCAAATCTTGTAGTTTCCTGGTTCACAGATTATTTGAGTGACAGGACTCAGTGTATTAAATATGATGGTCTGTGTTCTGAATTTGTGAGTGTCCACAAGGGCGTGCCACAGGGTTCAATATTAGGACCCCTCTTGTTCATTATGTACATTAATGATTTGGGAAAAAACGTGTCAGATGCTAACATGCATTTTTATGCAGATGACACAATTATTTACTGTTTTGGATCAACTCCTGCTAGAGCAGTTGAATCTCTGCAGAAAGCTTTTGATGTAGTCCAGCACACACACTGAAAAAACTAAACAAATGTTGTTTTCAAACTCTAAGAAAATACCTCAAACTGTCCCCACAGTGTCCACTCTTGAGGGAAATGTCATAGAGGTGGTTCATATCTATAAATATCTTGGTGTCTTGATTGATGATTCCCTTTCCTTCAAACCCCACATTGACAATCTTGTGAAGAAATTGAAACTTAATTTGGGCTTCTTCTTCAGGCACAAATTTTGTTTCTCTTTTGAGGTGAAAAAGCGGCTTGTCACTGCAACATTTTTATCCAGTTTAGATTATGGAGATTGGATTTATATGAATGCCTCAGCTAAATGTCTATGTAAGATTGATGCTGTTTACCATCCTTCTCTGAGGTTTATTACTAACTGTAGAGCCCTGACCCATCACTGTGAATTGTATTCTCGAGTGGGTTGGCCCTCTTTGTCCACCAGGAGGCTGGGACATTGGTGCACTTTTATTTATAAGGACATGCTTGGGCTACTGCCATCATATATTTGTAATTTAATCACACAGAAAAGTGTTGCTTCTTACAGTCTGCGTTCAAACAATCAGATGCTTCTGTCAGTTCCATTTGCCCGCACTGAATTAGGAAAAAGGGCATTCGTCCATTCTGCTCCCACCACATGGAACTGGCTGCAAAAAGATTTTAAATTAACCGAAATGATTTCTTTGAATGCTTTTAAATCTAAGATGAGAGCATTTCAGACCACTTCTTTTACTTGTAGGTGTTTTTTATGAATTTTAATTTACTTGTAACTTTTTTTATCATTTTAATTTCTGTCTATATGTTGTGAGTGTAATATTGTGAGTGTATATATGTTATTTGTTGCTGCCTCTTGGCCAGGACTCCCTCGGAAAAGAGGTTTTTAATCTCAATGGGACTTTCCTGGTTAAATAAAGGTCAAAAAATATATATATATATATTACACGGCTCTTCTCAATGCTGTAGACTGCTCCATCCCCTCCACTTGCATGGGCCTTCCTAACGTTCAGCTGTCAATTATTTTTGTTTATTACACGGCTCTTCTCAATGCAGTGGAATGCTCACGTCCAGCATATTTGACCGCTGTCAAGGAAAGGGTTTCTTTTTGCCTCTGATTCACGTCAACTGTATCACTCCGCAGTCTGATAACTTATCAACCCTAGCGTATTCGGTTGCTAAGCGACGTCAACGACTTTGGCGAACTATTTCTCTGCTGATCAACGCTACACCACGGGATGCATCTGCATACAACTGCCACATAAATAAAGGTAAGACGCAATATTTATTGCTTAAGATTAGCTGGTGCTGTGGTGAAGTTTTGTGTTTTTTGCACTCAAGTGGTCGGCTGTTTTAACTTGCAATTGATAGTCGGTGGAGTCAGTCTCTTGTTGACACAAAGTGACTTTTGGTCATTCTTGCTTTGCTTGAATTCTGGAATAATTGTGTGTGTGTGGGGGGGGGGGGAGTGCATGAGTTTTGGTCAGAATGCCTGATGTAGGCTAGTTTTGATGGAATGCGTGTTGTGAATTAAGAACAGTCAGCTCATGAAGTGATAGCGTTCAGCGAGGTGGACTCTGAACAGGTGAGTCTTGAGTCTTTTTCAGAAGATAGTGAGCGACTCTGCGATCCTGAGAATGGCAGGGAGCTCGTTCCACCACTGAGGTCCAAAAACCGAGAAAAGTTATGACTTTGCTGAACGGCCTTTGCTAGCTCTTAGCGATGGCGGTACCAGACGTCCAGCTGAGGTAGTTGAGCGGAGGGATCGAGCTGGGGTGTGTGGCTTTAGCAATGCTTGGAGGTAGGCAGGGGCAGTTCCATCGACTGCCTTGTATGCCAGTACCATCGTCTTTAATTTGATGCGAGCTACTACAGGGAGCCAGTGGAGGTCCCGGAAGAGGGGGGTCACATGGGAGAACTTCGGTAGGTTGAACACGAGGCGCGCTGCCGCATTCTGGATGCGCTGCAAAGGTTTAATCGCAGAGGCAGGAAGTCCAGCCAGGAGTGAGTTGCAGTAGTCGAGGCGGGAGATGACCAGTGATTGGACTAGAAGCTGAGCTGCTTCCCTTGTGAGGAAGGGCCGGATTCTGCGGATGTTGTAAAGTGCAAATCTGCAGGATCGGGCCACCGCAGTGATGTTTGCAGTGCAGGATAACTGATTGTCCAATACCACACCGAGGTTTCTGGCAGTTGGAGAAGGAGATACAGTGATGTTCTCAACGGTGACCAGTAAATCCATGTGTGGGCAATCTTTCCCTGGGATTAGGAGGAGCTCGGTTTTGTTGAGGTTAAGCCTCAGGTGATGGGCAGTTGTCCAGGTGCTGACGTCCGCCAGACATTCTGATATGCGTGTAGCAATCAGGGCTTTATCAGATGAGGGGAAAGAGAGAAATTGCTGAGTGTCGTCAGCATAGCAGTGATAGGGAAAGCGGTGTGATGCAATTACAGAGCCCAGAGATCTGGTATAGAGGGAGAACAGAAGAGGCCCCAGTACAGAGCCTTGAGGGACACCAGTTTCAAGCGTGCAAGGTTTGGACAAGGAGCCATTCCATGTCACTTGATAGGTGCGGTTCATCAGGTACGATGTGAACCAGGAAAGAGCAGATTCAGCGATGCCAAGTTCGGCAAGAGTGGCAAGGAGGATCTGGTGGTTCACCATGTCAAATGCTGCGGACAGGTCGAGGAGAATGAGAACCGATGAGAGGGACGAGGCACTGGCAGCACGGAGGGACTCAGTCACCGCGAGGAGAGCCGTCTCAGTGGACAGTTGGTTAGTGACGGCACGTTCCAGTGTTTTAGAGAGGAATGAAAGAAGAGATACCGGTCTGTAGTTCTGGATGTCGGTGGTATTTAGAGTTGTTTTTTTGAGGAGAGGCTTTATTCTGGCAATCTTGAAAGACGCTGGAACAATGCCTGAAGTGAGGAAGGAGTTGATAAGTGAGGTGAGAAATGGCAGGATGCTGCTTGAGACATCCTGGAGGAGAGAGGAGGGGATAGCGTCAAGGGGGCAGGTGTTGGCATGGTTAGATGTTATTATTCTGTTGACCTCGTCAGAGATGAGAGGGCTAAATTGGGTAAAGACAGAGGAGGGGATGGGTGGAGGGAGGATGGAGGCAGGGATAAAAGAGGAGCTAATGTCCTTCAGTTTCTGGGTAAAGTAGGTAACAAAGTCATCAGCAGTGAGGCAGGAAGGAGGTGGTGGTGAGGGTGGGTTGAGGAGGGGGGACGAGAACAGGGAAAACAGTTTCCTGGGGTTTGAGGCAGAGGAGTTGATTTTGGTCCGGTAGAAGGCAGATTTGGTTGTTGACACGCTAGAGGTGAAATCAGAAAGAAGGAAAAGATAGTGAGATAGATCATTAGGACAGTCTGATCTCTTCCATTTCCTCTCAGCTGCCTCCAACTTTGTTCTACAAGTCCACAGAGGATCGGACAGCCAAGGAGGGGGGGGTGAGGATCGCGCTGGTCTGGAGTGGAAGGGACAGAGGGAATCCAAGGAGGAGGAGAGGGAGCATAGCAGAGTGTCTGAAGATTCATCTGTAGATAGTTGAGAGAATCGTTCGACAGAGGGTAGTGAAGACAGAACAGTAGAGGCAAACGTAGAGGGAGAGAGGGATTTGAGGTTACGGCGAGTGGTGACAATGTGGGGACTAGAGAGGAGGGGGGAGAGGATTTCAAGGGGAGAGAAAAAGTGATGGTCAGACACGGGGAAGGGGTAACGGAGAGAGCAGAGGTGCCGCAGGACCTATTGAATATGAGGGTCAAACTGGTTCCCGGCCCTGTGTGTGGGAGGAGAAGGGGATAGTGTTAAGTCAAAGGTGGCAAAAAAGTTGGTTAGTTCAGGTGAGTGCAACTTCTCTGGCAGGATGTTGAAGTCGCCGAGGATAACGAGTGGTGTGCCATCCTCAGGAAAGCAGCTGAGGAGGGCATCCATCTCATCGTAGAAGTCACGGGGAGGACCTGGAGGACGGTAGATCAGCACAATGGAGAGCTTGATAGGAATGTTGACAGTGACAGCGTGGAGTTCAAACGCAGATCTGGCCAAGTGTTCTAGTTGAAGGACCTGGTAGGACCACATGGGCGAGATGAGGAGTCCGGCCCCTTCTCCTCGCCCGGATGGTCTAGGGGTGTGCAAGAATGAGTAGATGATAGAGAGGGCAGCAGGAGTAGCAGAGTTCTCTGGAGTGATCCAGGTCTCTGTCAGGGCCAGGAAGTGAAGGGTCATGAGGGACGCGTAGGCTGAAATCGAGTCCGCCTTCTTGACCGCCTACTGGCAGTTCCAGAGTCTTCCCATCACCTCTAGGTCTGTGTAAGCACGGGTAGGTGGATGGCACAGATTAGACAGGTTACTGCGCCGAGCAGAGTAGCCATGGTAACGCCGTCTACGGGTAGAAATCCTGACAATGATTGAAGTACGACACATAGCAACAATAGGGCAGGTGGCCTCTCCGGGCTTCCTCGAGGGACTCCCGCAGAGAGACTCCCTTAGTCTTTGTTTCCGGGGTCTTGACTCCCACAGAGAGAGTCCCTTAGTCTTTGTTTCCCGGGTCTTGACTCCCACAGAGAGACTCCCTTAGTCTTCGTTTCCCGGGTCTTCGTTTGCTGGGTCCTGCCGCTACAGCTGACGCTACTAATAGCCAGCCCTTAAATAGGCATGGTAGCTCAGGCAGACTTGGCTCCGCCCAGCTATCAAGCCTTTTGTTCCCCCCTTAAGTGGCAGAAACTAGCAAAAAGTACTACCTCTTAACTGATAACAACAGCACAGGTCTAAATCACACTGCAGTAACAGATGGAAAGTTAGAACAAGCAATCGTAATTCTAAACACTAGGAATCTTAGTTACCAAACTCACCTACAGCCAGATATGAGACAACCTACTTGTAAGACAAAATGTATTATACTGTCTGGCACATAATACGTGCCTGACAGATTTTGTATACATTTTATGTCTTAGTAATTAGCTACATGGGTATGCCGTCTTTCAGAACCTTGCATTACAGGCACTAAAGAGAGAAAAAAGAGTGCATCTACATTGTACCCAGCACTTCTGAAAATGCACTTCCCAATGCGTCTCTGTCCCCGGCACATTTCAAACCAAACTGACGCCCATTGAGCTGACTGCTTGACAAGCAGAGGCTGAAACACAGTAAAACCATCATCTATCACCTACGTCTCCTCTGTGAGGGGGACTGGGCTCACTCTGTCTCACTCACCATAATCGATGACCCAGAGAAGCCCGATATTCCCTACGACAACGTCAATGTGACTGCATGTGATTAGTATGCTCATCATCATCATCATTATTATTCTGTTGTCCTTTTGATTGGTTTGTGTGTTAACTGCAGAACCCCGCTGACATGCCTCTCTGCTTCGCCGTAACGGCATCCATTTTAATCGCGGTATCTGGCCCGGGCGCTGCTGCTCATCAGGTGCTTCAGAGTCCTGTCAGAGTGTGGGCGTGCGCATATGGGGGGCGGGTGGGGGTATGGAGGGGAGGGGGGGGGGGGGGGGGGGGGGGGGGGGGGGGGGGGGTGTGGGGGGGGGGGGGGGGGGGGGGGGGGGGGGGGGGGTGTATAAGAGCACTTACCGCTGTTCTATGGAAATAGATTTGCAGCGGGAAACTGCCTACCTTTCCCGGGCCATCTGTGGAGTGGCGTGCTGGATGAGCATTACGTAAGGTGTTTCAACAGCAGACCCTCGCTTTTCCCACACGATGTGAACATGTCCTTCAGATCCTCATCGTCATTCAGTTCATCTCTGCTTTCTCCATGGCCGGTGTGCTGTGGTGGACCCTAGGGGTTGCAGCTCTTATACAGGGTAGGGCGGTTCAGATAGGTTTGTTTCTGTGTGTTAACTGCATATCTTAATGTCGTATATAAAACACTTCAGCCCCTGCTAACTTTTGCCCATCGCACAACAATTGTGCAAAACACTTTTTTATGATTGGGTTCACACTGCAGGTTCCACTTGTTTAGAAAAAACACCCTTGTGCGTCACTGGGCATATAATTACAGTAAGGAAATTATGCATTATCTTTACAATAACACATCACTAGACACAGGAAGCTTCCTTTAAACGTGCAAGCCCGAAGCAAGTTCTCTGTTACGGTAGTGTTGAGTGAAACCTCTGCTAGGGAATAGTCATGCATTAGTGAGCGTAATTACAAAGAGTTGTTCACTCAAAAGGCCATCCAAATTGAATTTCTTGTTTAACGGATCTGTAATTCAGAAAAGAGAGGCAAGCAAGCAAAAACGTAAGTTAATAAAATAAATTGATGTCACTGCTTATAAATATTGATCGGCTTTTGTTCCGTATTCTATTGTATTGGTTTGATCCATCATTTGAGCTTTTGTGTGTGTCTCTCCTTGATCACTTTCTACAGAGCCTGAATGTCCAATATCGTTCGATAACTTCAACTTGGTTTGACGAGATTGATACACGATCAATCAACGGAGGACTCCTTTGTAGTTTTTGAATCACATTCGGTTGTTGATTTGTCGCACAAACAAAACAACACAGAGAGTTAGGGCAGTAAGCCATGCTAACAAACAATGCTTATTTTTTGTGGTCAGGATTCAACTCCCAGTTGCTTTGCTTACTTCCTGGCTCAGGACTCTTTATATAAGGATTTTCTGAAATGTCAGTGACGTTAATGGATGGGAAATACACTGAAGCTGCTCAAAGAATTGGGCAGACACTGTTGAGCTCTATAGTGTTAAAGTTGGTTGAATGGGGCTGTACTGTTGCATCTCTGTAGCAGATATGGACATGCACAAATGCGGATTACAGTAGCATCATTTATGTATGCTAATTCTGACCAAACCAAGGGAAAAACCTGTAGCACCACAGCACAAACAAAACAAAACTCAAAATACAAATAACCCCCCCACTATCACCACCACCATCACAACCCACATGGACAGATATGCTCACACCAACATGGCCTTCTATGTCATTTCCATCGTCTGAACTCAGAGAATGGTGCATTCTGTTCTTTGTTGGTTTCCCAATGGAGACTAGGAGAACAATGGGCCCATCACAGCTTTGTGGAGAGCAACATTGGAACAACGGCAATGTTTCATTTCCAAGGCGAAAATTACCACTTATCGGAGCCCGCTAATGAAGTTCTGAAGCTCCTTAAAAGCTCTAATTGCAATTAACATAATATTTAATTACAACATTGCATGACAGTGTGGGAGGACAGGCTAAAATAACCCCCTGCCATGCAGTTCTGGTTCAGTGTTGTTAAGACAATATGGCTTCTGAATTCCTGGGCCACTATTGGTTTGGGTTTACATCCACTGCCTCTTCTTCTGTTGACCATAATTACCTTTCTCAGGGCACATCGCAAAGATGTGCAGGTAACTCAAGTTTGCATTTAAATATTTTTTTCTTTGCCTGGAAAGAACATGGGGAAAAGAAAATGATTGCCCTGATTATTATTTAATTTATCTGTCAGTTATCTTTCTGGCCTGACGTCAGAAAAAGAGTTGGAATTTTTTTTGGTTGTACTTTGAACAGTTTTCAATTGCTGACTTAGTATTGCATCATGGAAGTTTCTACACCCCATAGCAACAGCTCCTGGAGGCAATACATCCTGAGGCTCACCAGCCTGGTTCTTCACAGCATCATGATCATTCTAGTAGCAATAGAGCTCTTAAACATGCGTTAGTTTCCGCACAGGGTTCATCATCAACCCTGGAATCCACACAGATTCCATGGACATTAAAACCAGACTTATTAAAATGGCTGTACTGTTTCACCCTTTTCACACCTTCAGCACTTTGAAACGGCAAGGTTGAATAAGTTTGAAAAAGTGCTACTACCGAGGCATTATCTTATTAGATACACAGAGTGAAAGCAGTAGACTGTTTTCATTATAAACAAACAACACCTACAAAAGCTGATGTTCCCCAAATTTTCAGAATGCCAGATTTCCTTCAAAGCAAATAAATGCTATAATAGGAAATCTGCATTAACCCATTCCTCTTATTATGCATTAAAATAGCAGTAGGTCTGATCTCAACCAATTGTCAAAATCTTCTTAAACACCTTGTTGCCCATAGCAAAGAGGAAATTCCTAATGGATCACAAAATAGAGAAATGTGATTGACTTAGTAAGCTCCCTTAAGGCATGCCTACATTTTACCCATTTATACTGCAATATTTGACCCCTGCATTTCGTACTGCTTTCTGCTCTAGAAGAGGTTATGTTGGCTACAGCAGAAGATAATAAGATAATATATGTAAATATTATTTGTGAGTATGCTGGGGTGCAGGGATGGAAAGGCATAGGCAAAATGTGGGTTTTAAGACACACCTTGGAAAAACAGTCAAACAGTCTCATTTATTTATCTTTTATATATAGCAAAAAAACACTTTTATTATTGGTTATAGATTGATTGATTGGTCGATCACTATAATATTGAACGATGGCCACGAACAGACCGATTCAGAATTTACTATTTACGGCCTCTGGGGTTTCTTTAATCAATACAGCAAGCTGGTGGCATTTCCATGGACAAAATTGTTACCCTACAAATGTTGTGTTTATGTAAACGCTCTGGAGCACTCGCAGGGGGATTTGGGTGCCTGTAACCTTTCACTGATTCTGACTCACTGGTAAGGGGCAGCACTGTTTGAATCATCCATCCTGGCTCTATAATGGACTCTGCTACCGTCTCCAAGCCTCACCTGCCTTCATGTCTGTACCAACAGATACCCTTTGGATGATTTCTCTTGCTTGTTTTTTCTTTTAAAGAGAAGACTCATCCTTCATGAACTGACAGTGAGCCAGTTACACCCCCCCCTAAGAAATAAAATAACATAACATTTTAGAAATCAAATACGTACAAATGATTGAATTTGTTGCCTGAATAATCGATGTGATTACGAACTCAAGCACCTGATATGTTCTCTAGCCTCAGTGGATGATGATGCCATTTGAGATAATGTTGCCTTCGGCCTGTCGCCATGTAATATGCAGTTAAAGCACCTACCCATATCACGCAAATAACACAAGTGACAGCGATATAGCCAGCAACAAACGTTTTAATGGCTTTGGTGCAAAAACATACAAGACAAGACAAACCAATTGGATCAATTCAAGTCATTTCTATCGGAAACCATTCAGTGCAAATCAACGCTATTCTAACAAGAGGCCATCAAAGACCTGACTGGGTGTGGGTGGGTGGATGCGTGCGCGTGCACGTGCACGTGTGGCCCATGTTTGTAACTGCATTTGTAGGTCAGGCTAGCAAATAGGATCAGGGAAATTAGTAAATCTCTTGTCAACTGTCACAGTGGACAGATCCAGCCCTGATGGATCTGCTGGATCTGTTTGGACACCAAGGCGTCCGCCCGCCTCGCCGCCACGAGCTCCTTTCTTCAGCTCGGGTCCGACGTCACGTGAACACGGCCCTCATAACCTATGCACCATCATCTCATACATGGTCCCCTGGTGAATGGGCTTCTCCATATGTTAATATGCAGTTCAAATAGTCTGTTGATTATTGTTTTAATGTGGAGCACAAGTACAAAGATCCATTATTTGACCGGTTGGCCCAGATCCTTAAGCAAGCATGCATTTTCTTTCAACTAAAAAAATCAATAATCCATGTCGTTGACATGACATAGATTTATTGATTGAAAAAATAATGGTGTTTTGTAACCAAACATTTTGGGATTCATTAAGTAGAACAGACAGTGACTACAACAGATGTGCCAACAGTATGAGTTTTAGCAGCATATGACACACAATGCACCACTTTGAAACGATCGGTGTGATGTTAGCAGCAAAGATTGGAAATGCAAGTGAGTTGCTCGCACAGAAACTTGCAGTTTCACAACAAGGTATTGCCTTACTGACCCTTTGTTCCCCTAGCCAGCACATCTTCCTTGTTGTTCTCCTGACAAACAGCATTAACAAATCCCATTGGGAAACCCACTGCAGTCTCTTTTCTGTTTGAAACCCACGGGTTGCATGATCCACCACTAATTAGTTTTAGATGCAGCATGGACAAAGCAGACCAGCCGTCAACACTCTATCTTCAAACCTCTTAAAATCGACCTCACAATTGTCATGCCTTGCCCCGCTTCTTAAGTAATGTATTATATGTTTAATTCTTGTTTCTGCCATTGTTTTCTGGGTTAGTCTTTATTTACTCACAGCTCCTCTGGTTTCAGATCCATCCCGCCCTCCTCGTGTTTCCCGCCTGTGACTGTCCTCCCTCACCCCACTTAGGCCCAATCCCATTTCTACCCCTTACCCCTTCCCCTTACCCCTTCAAAACAAGGGGGAGGGGTAAGGGGAAGGGGAAGGGGAAGGGAAGGGGTAAGGGGTAGAAATGGGATTGGGCCTTAGTGTCTGTGGCCAGCGGGCGTTCCTCCCTCTGTGCCAGTCCGTCTTGGTACCTCCATGTCTAGCGTCCCAGCGTTCACCTCTCTGTGATCTCCTGGATGACCTCTCACAGCGTCCTTACCCCTCAACTCTTCCCCCCCGGCGTATTTGTACCTCTGCCTCGATTGTCTCCAGTAAAGACAACTCTCTCGATTCCCTCTGCCTGTATAATATTTTACTACCTGTCTGTATAATCTTTTACTTAGCATTTGCTTAATTGGTGCGCACATACTGTTCACTATTCAATAATGACAAGGATATTTTTGTGGACTTCGGCAACGGAAAATAAAATAACCGATTGTACTTTAATGAGAGCAGTGTAAGTCGTTACATGTGCTTAGAAAGCAGTATTTCTTGACGCACACACACATACAAACAAACACTTGTCATCGACCAATACATTTAATTTTACATTCAGACTCCTTTTTGTTGATGTTTTAATAATTTACCATGTGGTCGATTCTATTAAAATCTTTATTTTCATCCTTACATAACTAAAAAAATGTTTGTTGATCATTGTATTGAGCCTACGTCTAATCAAGTCTGTATAATAGGATAACAATATCAGTGACGGATTCAGCACATTCAATTCTCATAGGGCTTAGAAGAAAAGGTAATAACAATAATTTCAATGATGACGTTAACGTCACAGCAGATTTCTCGTGTTGGCAACTAAAGTAATTTGTTCCTCTGTGCTGTGTCTGGTGGGCTACATCTGTTTTGTTGCTACGTGCGGAAGGTTGGAAACAATAGTAATTTGATTTTGGATGGGAACAGGCTCAGCCAGGCAAAGGATGATCACTGTCCAGGTTCTTCCAGGACAGTGCAAATGGCACGCGGCTTCTGTCTGGGCCTCCTTATTATGGTGTGGATACTGACACAGAAACAAACACACATATGCAGGCATGCACACACCCATACAGAAACACATCGGAAATCAGCCAGACCAATCTGAACACTTTGTTTTTATTATTTTACAATGTTTGGCTTTTCCAAAGGGAGGAACCAAGTTTTTTTCCTGTTACAATATTTTAGATATTAATATAATAGCCTACATTGCATTAATTTAATAACAATAACCCTATCTGCAATATGATAATGCTAGCCGTTTCTTCAAATTAACAAATTCTCTTGTTCTTTTGGTTTGAGGATTCTTTCTTAAAAGTGTTTATCTTTTAGTGGCTGATAAGATATCTGAATCGTACCTTGATTAAATCTGTGATTCTTTTTATGAATGTGTTTGGTGTGGCTAACATTTAATCATGCATATTTAGTCTCATATTGTTCATGCTTGTTCACCATGGAATGCCTGATGTAGGACAAAATACTCACTGTTATTCTGAATTCATGAATCAAAAATTAAATGATGAAATCAATTATTTTAGCAAAGTAAAAGGCCAAGGTTACCTAGGTCAAATTGCAGTGGAATTGTATTTAACTATACCATATAAAATCTCCCATTTCCGTCAAACAAAAACCGCAGTCTCTGTCATAACCTGTCTTAAGAAGCCCTATGTACTTATTCTACAATTTATTATGGCAAATATTAAGGTGCTCACTGCTGTCTCTGTGGTGAGAGCATATTTTTGAGAACATTCCTGAAAAAAATGACAACTCAAATGCCTGAACTGCAGCGTAAGCTTGTTAGAGTGGTCTTCACGGCGGCGGCTGTGGAGATCACAAGATGAGTGGGGCTGCACGCGTGATGTCCTTTATTACGTAAATCCATCACATAGCAAAGCCTGCCTCATACTGCACACCGCCGTTTGTTTGTCTCCTAAGATGCCCTTATTGTAGTGCGCTTGTTACCAAGGTAACGGTGTTTTCACAATGAGGATGTGAAGGCTGCCAAAAGCAATGCCAAGCAATGGGATCAATATAGATAAACCGGCTTTTTGCCGGAGCGCACAGGCAACAGGGATTTGTTCAAGCAAATAAATAGGTTCTACAAATGGGAACCAGATTTGTAGTAACATCAAACACGTCAGTCGTTGTGTGAGGGAATTTCGCCTTAAGTTGACAACATGGCTGTGCTTGTTGCTACAGCGAGTGCAGTAGAGGTTGTGAATAATGGATTAGAATCCATACACAAAGCGATGTGCTGACCGCATGCTCAAATCAACCCAAAATGATTTTAATTTTCCGCTTATGTTTACATGCTTATGGCTATTTTCAATTCATTTATATGGATTAAGCAGCAAATACTTTTAAAATAATAATTCATCTAAACACAGAAACCATGTTATGTAATTCTGCAGTACGTCTTTTAACAGATGATGACCACTTCACTACTCCATTGGTCCTGCTTTCCCCCAGCTGGTTCATCTGCCGGGGCCTCTGCAGTAGGGTCTACCCCTACTGGAACCCACGGCCCAGTCGTCCTGGACCTGGGGCCTCGGGCTCCTGAGGGGCCCTAACCAGACCAGATTGCTCCTTACCTCAAGCAGGGGAGTGAAAATCTGAATTATTCAACTCAATCAGGCCGTTTAAACATTAATGGGCGAGTGGGTGTACCTCTTGGCACCTCCTTTGGGACAGCCACAGTTGAGAGGCCACTCTAATTGCTTACCCTTGTCCAGCCAAAGTCTTTAATTATAGCCACCGAAACGAGTGCTGGAGCTCTCTGCTGCTTAACCTTTGCAGAGAAGCCGAGAGTGAGAACAGGGGCCTCACCGGTCCCTTCAGTGAGAGAGGAACACCCGTAGCCCATGTCTTATGTTATATCGTATTGCTCTTTAAAAATCATGCCAGGAATGCCCTTAACCATAGGAAATTTTAACGAGCTAACATTGTGAATATCTGAATCAAAAGTGTCATATTGGCTGAAATGAGAGAGAAATCTACAGAAGCATGGTGTTTGTTTCCAATTTATTTTTCTTATCCTGAATCGTTCAGTTTGACTGGGTCGTTTACTGTTTGATAAAAATAACCATTCGCTTACAATGTCAAGCCCTTCTAAACCAACTGTTCCATTAAAAACAAAATGGCCACCACACTCACAACGCACACACTGAGCACGAGTCGTCGTTTATGTAAGTGCGTGGTCCGACCTGAGTAATCACAAGCGGGAGTCATTAACCGAGTCACAAGTGCAATGAAGAGCCCTCACGTCACAATCCCCAGCACGGAAAACCAATAACAAAAGAAGAAAGAGAGAGATGAAAAAAAAGCCCCGGAATACGCTTTAATACCGTGAACTGACGTCTGATCCCCAACAACTGTCCGCCCACCAGCCTCCCCGCCTCGCCCACCCCACTCCAACATGAACTTGTGACCCTGTGCACTCAGCAGTTGTCACGACAGGTCCGATTTCATGTGTGTATCGTGGTCCAGAGTGTGGCCCATTGGGCAGCTCACTACAATTAAAGACAAGCAGTTGGTCGTGGTCTTCCTTTATGGATGCATCGTCAGCATAATCATCATCTTCATCACAACCGTCTTTTTCATTATTTTCATTATAATCATCCTCAACATTATGCCTTCATCATCCACAGGGTCATATTTATCATCATTGTCTTGCATCACCATCATTAATCTTTAGAATCTTCATCATATATATATATGTTTATTTCTCTTATGTGTCTTGGCTGTGATTATGTTGTTGATCTTGAGCTTTGTTTTAGTGGCCACTCCGTTATATGGACTTAAGTGAGAACCTCTTCTTAGGCTGAGAAATCCATCAAGACGAATTGATGCTTTGGAGACGCTCAATGACTGAAGAGCACTTGATTACCATCGATTCTTGAGAGCAGCCACAGGACTATGAGTGCAAAGGGTAATATTCACACCGGCTAAGATATATCCATATATAGGCTAGTAAGGTAAACCGTAGACAACCATATCATTGTAGTTAGACAGATTCGATATTTCACAATTCTAAACACAAATGTATTCATATTCAAGGTTGGCATATGTCAAAAAAATGTAAAAATACATTTTCAGCAGCAGCAAGAAGAATTATTGAGCTTTTGGTATTTATCTCACGTTCTCTGCAAACAATGATGTTCCTAAAATAACCTCTGACCTGACAATCCAGCAATCCAGCCATTCAATGTGTGGATTTTGGTCACATGGTGAAACATTTTATCGAAAAAGTGCTCAGTTTAAGCTTGAGTTCATCTCAACAAATGTGTTACTTGTGGAAGTGGTTGTTTCAGGTGTTGCAATTATTCCTTATCATTTGGCTACCTTATGCTCTGTTATGCTTCAGCTCACACACAGCAACAAGGTTTCAATCAGACTCGGCTATCAGTTTTAAACAGAAACCAACCCAAGCCATTGGACACTGCATGGCTGAAAATTTCCATTGTCATTCCAGGATTAGAGATGTGTTGGACAATGTCCCCCTACTGTTTCAGCAATTGTACCGGCATTGTTGCCAGGAATGCGTTAATCTGTAAATGAAATACTGAATGGACCGCTTCCAGAACACCAAATCAGGCGTTAGATAAAAAAAAAGTGAGCTTTGCAAATCTAGTACCCGCTGCCTTTTGTCTTCATTCTGGCAGGCGGCTATTAGCATACACCGCAGACCGTGTGCAAGCTCCACGCCGCAATCCTGATTTGTTCATTTATTAATAATTCCTCCATTCAGCTGTGTTTTCTTCCGCTGCCTCCAACAACTTTGGCAACCAAAGACCCGAGAAAGAGTCTGGGTCCGTTGTAAGAACAAATATATATTTTTCATGAGCAGATGTTCACTGATGACTTTTGGCCGTTGGAGAGCCAGTCCTTCTTGCCAGTCAAGGAAGAGGCTCTCAAAGAAAAAATAAGGTAATGTACAGACAATCTGCCAACGAGCAGACGTCAAGCACATCTCACCACCTACCAGAGCTACTTGTAATGCAGAGACTGTATGTATGCGTGTGCGTGTGTGTGTGTGTGTGTGTGTGTGTGTGTGTGTGTGTGTGTGTGTGTGTGTGTGCGCGCGCGCGTGTGTGTGTGTGTTTGGGGCTCTAGAGCCAGCAGCATGCTAGCTCTAGAGCCTGTATTCACATCTCAGCTCATCTCCTACTCTCGGCCGAAGATGACTTCCACACAGCCGGAACTGATGCGTGCCTTTGGTTTGAAACGGCCAGCCACTCTGCTCATCTCTTGTCGTTGTGGGCCGTTGCCGTCAGTCTTCATTTCATCTAGATATGCACTGTATTCTGTATTCTAACCATGATATGACTGAAGCCGTTTAGATTGTGAGTTTTCATACACACTTCCATGCTTTTAACGTTCAGTCTGTCTCTCAACCCCCAGATCTGTAGCAGTGCAGCTGGCCCAGATCCTCGTCACTACAGCCCCAGTGAAGTTGGAGGGATCTGGTGACCTAACCATGCAGCCACTGATGCACATCAGAGACCTCCCAGTTTGCAGGGGGCTGTGCTCATCAAAAAAGTGACGTTCCTGGCGGAGCCGTCGACATTTTGACGGTGAAATGCCCTTCATGCTAACACCCTCTGGGGCCTTCGCAGGGAGCCTCCCTTTATATCACATTCACGCCCCAAGACAGAGCCCCGCCCCCTGGGGGGGGGGTAGCATTTACCTGTTGTTTTCTGTTGCCTGGGTCAGTGGCATTTCACCTGCTGGAGCCGAATACACAACGGAAGGGGGGGGGGGGGATCGGGTGTGGCGCAGCTACATCAGGCTGGTGTCAGTGGGGGGCGGAGAAACTACGACGGGGGGCATGGGTGTCACTAGCTGTAGCTAGAGGCAGAACAGCCACACTGCTGAGACCTCGACATTTACCTGCACGGGCTGAGGGGGGATTTATCAATGTGATGACGTTTTCATGAGGACATAATGATATGATACATGATATGTACATTGTGTTCATAGGCCAATGCTGAGTGGGTGGACAGTATAAAGGCATCCAAGGGCCTCTGAGGTATCTGGTGACTCATGTGTTGGTATAGCGCTTGTTGTGTTTACGCTTTGTTTCCAAACTATCATACGGCAGCATAAATATTAATGTCACATTCAATACTTTACTGTTTCCTTGTTGCAGCACTAGGGGCTGGTTTATACAAATCTCCTGCCGCAACAACATCAACACCCACAAACAAAAGCGTTTTGTATTTAAATCCACTGTTTACCTCCGCATGGAGAGCAAAGACGTTTACGCCGGATCAGCTTTGAGCTGATTATTATTTCTGGAAGCACTCAAAAAATGGGTGGGACAAAAACAATATTAGAAAAGGACTGGGTGGGCTGGTTTGCTGGTCTTTAATAAGAGTGTGCAATGAAGAAAAAGAGGAAGACACATGGTAGGGTGAGGAGGTTGAACATTATTCCATTCAACTATTTCAAAGTGAGTGGAAGGGGACCGCAGAGGCCCCCCCACCGGGCTGAATTATGTTCCAAAGTATCTGATGAAAGCTCTCCATCTCCAGCACTGTCTTCTCCCATTTGTCCTGCCTGTGCAATTGAATGACAGCAATAAGAGGACGCGGATGTATCGGGAAGAAGATTGCATTACTGATTCATGGTTGAATATAACGAGGCACTGGACGTGACCAGGCCCACTTATGTTTTAATTAGCTAAGCTGTCAAGGCGCCGTCCAATCCTATCTGTTAGCTGTTTCTTTGGTTCCCGACCGCTTTTTAAGCGTAAATGTGCAGCACACCATGTTCGAATCATAACACAATGTGTCTCGCGCTGTAGAGGCTAAAAGTAACACTAATGTTTCGGTTTTTTTTGCTTCTTAAGTCCCAGGGGATGCTAAACTGTTTGTGTCCTGCGACCTGCGGGCAAGCTGACAGGGAGAGGGAGCAGGGAGAGGTGTGGGCCATTATGTACTCAGTAAAGCCCAGCCACTCTGCAGCCACACTATGTTAGAATGTCTATAACTAGTCAGAGCGGACCCATCCATCCAAAGCAAGCCGCAGGGAAGTGGGGTGAGACGTCTCGCTCAGGGATGGTTTGGGTAGTACTGGTAGAAGTGCGGACGTCGGGGATCAAACAGTACCTTTAAACTCTGTTTATATATAGGAGACCCCTATAGAAGAGATGCAACACCGCCCATGGACCAGATCATGCTGATGAGTCGTTTCTCGCCATGTGACCCGGTGATGAGTTTGGTCTCGCCATGTGTGTGAGGAAGAAGCTCTCCGTTGTGACGTACACACGCATGCTGTTTGTCGCATGACCACATGGCGGACAGCAGAAATAGACGGGAGGCAGGGCCTTGGAGAGCCATGCCAAGCACGCGCGGGGAGTTCATGCAACGCAGGAGCAGGGAGAACAACATGCCTTCCCTGGTATTAACAGCTTGCAGTATGGATGACTTTTGTGCAGCCAGGTTCTGGCATCTTCGACCAGAGAGCAATAGGGCTGAAATTAGCCATATAAATCAATGGTTGCTGTTTGGCATGGTCTTCTATGCCTACCGACCTGTTAAAATTCTATATGCTCTTATACAGTTGGTCATCCAGACTCCTGTTTATAGATGCATGCAACCATATCAATGAATGGGATGGACTGAGATCATTCATATTATTTTTGGACGCTTGTAAACCAAGCGATGGTGTTTACTAGTTCTCTGCCAGCAAGTGTGAGGCTGGTGAATATAATCCTTTCTAATATGAAATCTTTGGAAGTGTGCGTGTGTGTATGCAAGTGAACAAAAGAGAAAG